>NC_134353.1:598654369-598739369 GCF_048569485.1 Anomaloglossus baeobatrachus | reverse complement strand
GAAGGGTGGAGATTGTTGGAAAAATTTAGATGGGAAGGTTCACTTAATGTTTGGCCGTGCCAAGGGTTTGGAAATGCATCCTATGCTGACAGACCCCCTCTAAGTATCAGTATGTTGTAGTTTTTCATTGTTTCTTTTAGGGTGCACTCAGTGGTTTATACAAATCTGTTCAAGATCAGACTGCCATGCTCTGACTAGCCACAGGTCTCTCAACTTGAGTGTGACAGCGTCCTATGTTTCTGTGAAGCGGTCACTCCCTGCAGCCAGTCTGTGCATTGCAGTCTGATCTCAGACCCATTTGTCTGGACATCCCTAATGCACCATTGGCCAAGCTACTTTAGCAACAAAGAATATGAACCTGTAAAATCCGTAACTGACAGGTCCTCTTTAGGGGGAAATACATGAAAAGTTTTTTGATCTGCTGGCTAGGGAACGAGTGTTCTTGATTATTGGCCTATTAATTGGGCCTTTACAAATATTTGCTGAAAAGTGAAGGACAAAAAGACTCCATTATTATTATTATTATTCATATATGAAAGTCTATCTGGTGTATCTTTTTTTTGCTATTCACTTTGGTTGAAACCTCTGGTTTTCCTGCCGATTGCTATTTTCCAGGGGTAGTTCTCTTTAAGGGATCATCACTAGGACATACCATAACATTGTGATCACTGCTAGTCTGACCCCTGGGACCCCTGGCAGGGAATGGACGAGGTTCCTTCCAGCTTTTCATTTGAATAGCCGCTTCCAGCTTCCTGGAGTGCAGGAAACAGCAGCCCCAGCCCTTTTCAGCTGAATGCTGTTGTGTTGCAGTTCCTCACATATCGAGTTACCTAGATTGACGAACTAGAATAGATTACAATCGTCATGATGCGTTTTTATTCCATAACTTCAGACTACCACATACCTCTCATTGGGCAGGAGAGGAAGCATAGAAAAGCATTTGTGTTGATTTTCATTCCAAGCCTGAAACGCATAATACAACAACTTCTCAACTACCCCGAGTCTGGATTATTCCTGTGCTGCAGCAGCGCAGGTCACTCTGACGCCTTTCCTCTATTACACCAGTAAGCGCCTTTTCTATGGACCGGTCTGTGGCATCTGCCAATGTACTCAGCAGTGTAGCTCTGGAGAGAACAGTCCTAAATTGGAAAACCCAGGATTTTGAGAAGTAAATGGTGTATTTTTATTTCCTATTTTCTGTTTGTAAAACTATAGAGGAATTTATCATCCCCCTCCACACCAATTTTATATATTGTACAATATGTAATGCTTTGTAAAAGAGGGCATAGTTAGCAAACACATCCGTTTTAGGCTGTGCCCACGCTGCGGATTTACCGCGGATTTTCCAAAATTCTGCAGCAGCGGCACTTCCAAGCCATTTCAATGGCATTTTGGAAATGCTGTGTCCATGCTGCGGATTTTTCCGCGGCGGATTTGCCGCGGATTTTGATCCGGAAAAATCTGCAGCATGTCAATTATTGTTGCGGATTTTGGGTATAGAATGGGGGAAAAAAAAAAAACCGCATGCAGAAAAATCCGCAGGTACATTCTACCGTGGACACATAGCCTTAGGGTTCGCTTACATCTGCTTATAATAAATGTCTGATTTTCATCCAGAAAAGTGGGACAAGCAAGAGCCGTTTGGTATTCCATATGTCATGCGAGTGGGCATTATTTTTATTTATTTATTTTTTCTCCTTTTCAGCACTGACCTGTTGAATAATATTAGTGTGAGTGCAATGCATTTATTTTTCTTCCTTGCATTGCACTCGTCTATTTTATACACAAATGAGAGCAAGCCTTTACCATACGTCAGAAAACTGGCACACCATATTAGAGCATACATTTTCCAATTCTCTAGTTCCTACAGATTTCGGGATTTTTTTATTTTTTTATTTTTTTGGTGCATGGACTGCTGAGAGATGCTCCAATTGGTTAAGCCTGCCCTTCTCAATGAGTGGCCACAGCTCACTCCAGCAGCCTTTAGTTCCAGACTAGGCTATAAACACCGGCCTTATTAAATTCTGCCCTATGATCTACAAAACAATTGTGTTGTAAAACTCTGACATTGAATCTAAAGTCTCCGGAACTAGAGTGATGAGAGACCTGAATAGCTACTATTATTTTCACATCTTTTTTAATATTTGCAAGAAAACCTCTTGGAATCTACCATGTTTCCCCGAAAATAAGACCTAGCAGGAGTTTTCAGGGAGGCTTAAATAGAAGACATCCCCTGAAAATAAGACCTAGCCACAGTCAATAATGAAGTGTCCGTGCAGTGGTAAAAAAGTTAAAGATACTGCAGTGTCCTTCATTACAGACAGCGGACACCCCCAAAAGAGAGAAGATAAAAGACCCCGCGATCATACTCACCAGACGCCGACCGGGAGCAGGGGAGCGCATCAAGGTCCTGCGGCAGAACGAACACACACACTCACACTCACACACTCACACACTCACACTCCCACTCATCAGATCACATAAACACACACCACATCCAGTGATATCTCTTTCTTCTTGGCATGTGTAAGGACCTGCGACACTGTACTTTGCAGTGAGCTTCCAGGACCTGCAGGATGATCACATGGCCGGAAGCACGTGGTATCTCCGGATGTTGTGAGTGTGTGCGCACACGATTGTACAGGTATGTGCGATATAGTGAGTGTATGCGATTGGATGTGTGAGACTGCAAGAGGCAGAGAAGGACGGCGTGCAGCACAGCTGCTGGGAGCGCCCACCGGAGGTCACAGGTAGGAATTATTCCAAATAGTGGCATTTTGCCCAGACACGGATGTTTTAACCTAGATAGTGGCATTTAAGTTAGGTTCCCGGATTACAGAGATATACCTTGCCGTTTGGTTTCCGGGCTTACATGCCTTGGCCAATACATAAACTAAATATCTCATTTGCAGTAATGGAGTGGCATATTTTCCCTTGTACATTTTTGGCTTTTCAGTGTGCAGCTGTATGCATTTTATAGTTACCATGTTTTTTCAGTTGGCACCTGTTCACATTTGTTGGATGTGCGGGTCAGTTTTTTTGGATATTTACAGGGAGGAATTATGTGAAAGCTGTGTGTGTGTATGCTGTCTGATGTGTGACTGTGTGTTCTCATGTACGTTGTGTCAGTCAGATGCAGGGGAGCTGCATGGAGATCACAGGGAGGAATGATATGGAATCTGGTGTGTGTGTGTGTCTGTCTATATGAGTGTATGCTATCTAATGTGTGAGTGTGTAATCTGAAGCATTTTTGTTGGCCAGACGCAGGGGAGGCATGCAGTATACCTGCTGGGAGATCACAGGGCGATCTGGGAGCCACACAGACGCCCGGGGCTGGTAAGTATGACGATCCTGGGAAGGGGGGGGGATTCTGCATTTTGTAGGGGGTAAACGTACCTCCAACCATGACATAGTGCTTTTTTAGAGTAAAAAAAAATATAAGCCAGTTAAGCCAGTCTTATTTTTGGGGAAACAGGGTAGTTATTAATATTATCCAAGAAGGAGCTTTTCTGAAAGATCTTTAAGGAACATCCATTGATATTTCCTCAAGCATGTGTGCAGTATCATTTAAATTACAAAAGATATGAGCTAGTTTGTAGCCTTTGGTAACCCATGTGTAGTGTTGGCTGGAATTCTAAAATTGCAAATGGACAGGACTTTGAGTTTCGTTACTTCTAGTGTGACCTACTGTTACATAGCTGGTACTGACCATAAGAAGAAATGAGGAGAGATGGCTGCAATGGTCTGCAATGTTATGTGTGACATACTTCTGACTACATGGAGGAAATGTTGCACATCTCTGAAAAAAAAATACTCAATACACTTAACAGTTCTGTGAACACACGGAAGGCCTGAGTAGAAATCCAATGCAGCATTTACTGGGGTAGCTTCACACTAGTGTTCAAAATCTATACTCTCCTATTTAAAGGGATTGTCCGGCCTAAAATACAAGTTTGCAGTAACTCTGTCACTCTGTGATTGTAGACTTGGGAAAACTCACATTGCGCACACTGTGTGCTGTAAGGATTCTGCTGTGTCAGAGCCAGAAACGGTGGTCATGTGACTGCGAGTATATAGTTTGCATACAGAATCCAATAGATGGGTGCAGCCTTGCTCAATACCCTTGCATTGAGAGAGACCGCGCCCATCTAATTGGATTCTGGCCGGGAGTCACAGTCACGTGACCGCTGTTCCCAGCTCTGACACTGGAGAATCCTCACAGCACACAGTGTGTCTGTGTCTGTGTGTGTGTTGGGAGGATTCACAAATCTGAAGTCACATAGAGTGTCACATAGTGTGACTTCAAACTTGTTATATTAGACTGGACAACCCCTTTTAACCCCATGCAGCTTCAGTGCCGCTTTCTAGCCTCTGTCTGCCGCTCTTCTGTTTTCCTGGCTGCAGTGAAGAAGTCCATATACTTTACTTCTGTAGCCCATCTCCAGCCTTCACCAGGCCAGGCGTAAATATGTATGGAAAGGTCGGGAGAGATAGCGGTCAACCCAGCAACTATTTCCTGTAGACTTCCCTTTTTTCTGTTAGCTAGACAACTGGCGGTAAACTGCTCTTTGACCATGCAAATTGTTGGATATTGTGGTATGTAAACGTGAATCTCGTTTCCTAGCTGACCGATGACACTGTAAAGCAGGGCTGTGGAGTCGGAGTCGTGGAGTCGGAGTCGGAGTCGGAGCTCATTTTGGTGGAGTCGGAGTCGGTATAAAATGCACCGACTCCGACTCCTAAAATATATAATAAATTGGGGACAGGAGTGCAATGCAGAATGTGCTGAATATTTTACTAAATAATAACATTTAGTATAATGCTTATATTTAAGTGAAAAATTTATTGTAGTACAATGTGAACATCAGACATTTAATTGTTTTTATGATACAATAATCAAGATATTTGGATAGAACATAAAATATGTATTGGAATACAACTTTAGAACACAAAAAACTAATAAATTGTAAATATGTAATATATATATATATATATATATATATATATATATACACACACAGTGTATATACACACACAAGATATATATGTAATCTACTGTATATTACATAGTGTATTACATATTTACAATTTATTACAGTTTTTTGTGTTCTAAAGTTGTATTCCAATAAATATATTTTATGTTCTATCCAAATATCTTGATTATCGTATCATAAAAATTATTAAATGTCTGATGTTCACATACACATATTCATGTACTACAATAAATTTTTCACCTAACTAAGCAATATATGTCGGAGTCGGAGTCGGAGTCGGTGCAAGAGAATTTGAGGAGTCGGAGTCGGAGTCGAAGGTTTGGCTTACCGACTCCACAGCCCTGCTGTAAAGTATTAGCCATGGAACTAACTTGTAAAGGAAATCTGTCACCAGGTTGTTGCCATGTAATCTGAAAGCAGCATAATCTAAGGAATCTGGTTCTAGCAACGTGTCACTTAATTGGCTGCTTGTTGTAGGTTTAATAAAATTACTGTTTTATCAGCAGTAGATTATCACTAAAGGACTTTTAGACATGCAGCAATGTAGTCCTCTATATCCATTAGCTCTGTATAACCCCACCACTGATTGGCAGCTTCCTGCCTATACGCAGTGTACGTAGAGCTGTCAATCAGTGATGTGGGTGGGGTTTTACGGACTCCACATTCAGAGATCTGGTAGATATGCCGCAAATAAAACAGTGATTTTATCAAAACTGCCTCTACATTATATTACTCTCAGTTGGGTATCAAAAACCTGATGACAGGTTTTCATCAATGATTGAGAGGCTATAATTGGGCATTATAAATGAGCCCAGGGGTCTTGTCTGGAATACCTACTCGACTGTTTTACAGCAGTGTTGGAAAATATCACTTGTCTTCTTGCTTTAATAGACTTTGAGAGTTTTTATCATTGGACGTGATGTGTGTTTATATACACATATATAAATATTAGACAATTACGGTTAATTGTTAATATTTCCGTTGCTAGTTAATGATAGCTGCTTTATCCTTCACTTCCTTGGGGAAGTACAAATTGACACTTGTGTTTGATGCACATTTCCTTTGATGTCTTATAGAAGAGTGACTGTGCAATTGCTACATCAACTGTTTCATGTGCTTAAAGGGGTTGTGTGATACTAATAGACAGATCAATATTTGTCCTCTCATCTAGTCATCAACTGTACAAGGTGCCACTGATAGAAAACAAAGAATCAAAAAATGGCTGATCTGTAGCAAGGCCCACACTGTGATCACTCCAAAAAAAAAAATGTAAATATAAAAACTATTGTTATATTTATTAAAAATACACAATAAATGAAGCATTCTACATACATATTAAAAAGGTGCCTCACAATGAGGAACACTTACATTGGACCTGCTTATTGTAGGCATGAAAGATCTTCTACTATATTACAGTGGTAAAGCAACACTGATCCCCAATAATACATTGTCAGCAAGAGCTCACTGGCAAATCACTATGATTATCAATATTCAGTCATGTATATAATGTTTAAAGATGTATCATAGTATCATAGTATCATAGTTTTTAAGGTTGAAGGGAGACTCTAAGTCCATCTAGTTCAACCCGTAGCCTAACATGTTGATCCAGAGGAAGGCAAAAAAAAACCAATGTGGCAAACAAGTTCCAATGGGGAAAAATTTCCTTCCTGACTCCACATCCGGCAATCAGACTAGTTCCCTGGATCAATACCCTGTCATAAAATCTAATATACATAACTGGTAATATTAAATTTTTCAAGAAAGGCGTCCAGGCTCTGCTTAAATGTTAGTAGTGAATCACTCATTACAACATCATGCGGCAGAGAGTTCCATAGTCTCACTGCTCGTACAGTAAAGAATCCTCGTCTGTGATTATGATTAAACCTTCTTTCCTCAAGACGTAGCGGATGCCCCCGTGTTCCAGTCGCAGGCCTAGGTGTAAAAAGATCTTTGGAAAGGTCTCTGTACTGTCCCCTCATATATTTATACATTGTGATTAGATCCCCCCTAACCCTTCGTTTTTCCAAACTAAATAACCCCAAGTTTAATAACCTGTCTTGGTATTGCAGCCCACCCATTCCTCTAATAATCTTGGTCGCTCTTCTCTGCACCCTCTCCAGTTCAGCTATGTCCTTCTTATATATCGGTGACCAGAATTGTACACAGTATTCTAAGTGCGGTCGCACTAGTGACTTGTACAGAGGTAGAACTATATTTTTTTCATGAACACTTAAACCTCTTTTAATACATCCCATTATTTTATTAGCCCTGGCAGCAGCTGCCTGACACTGTCCACTAAAGTGAAGTTTACCATCCACCCATACACCCAAGTCTTTTTCTGTGTCTGTTTTACCCAGTGCTCTACAATTAAGTACATAATTATAAATTTTATTTCCTCTACCCAAGTGCATGACCTTACATTTATCTACATTAAACGTCAATTGCCACTTCTCAGCCCAATCCTCCAATTTACATAAATCTCCCTGTAATATAAAATTATCCTCCTCTGTATTGATTACCCTGCAAAGTTTAGTATCATCTGCAAATATTGAAATTCTACTCCGCATGCCCCCAACAAGGTCATTTATAAATATGTTGAAAAGAAGCGGGCCCAATACTGACCCCTGTGGTACCCCACTATGAACTGAGACCCAGTCCGAGTACGTACCATTAATAACCACCCTTTGTTTCCTATCACTGAGCCAGTTTTTAACCCAGTTACACATATTTTCCCCTATCCCCATTATTCTCATTTTATGTACCAACCTTTTGTGTGGCACCGTATCAAAAGCTTTTGAAAAGTCCATATACACAACATCCACTGCATTTCCCTGGTCCAGACTTGAACTTACCTCTTCATAGAAGCTGATCAAATTAGTTTGACAGGATCGATCCCTCATAAACCCATGTTGATACTCTGTCATAAGGTTATTTTTCTTGAGATACTCCAGTATAGCATCTCTCAAGAAACCCTCAAGGATTTTACCAACCGTAGAGGTTAAACTTACCGGCCTATAATTTCCCGGCTCAGTTTTTGTCCCCTTTTTGAATATTGGCACCACATTTGCTATGCGCCAGTCCTGCGGTACCGACCCTGTTATTAAGGAATCTGAGAAGATTAAAAATAATGGTCTATCTATCACAGAACTCAATTCCTGTAGTACTCTGGGGTGTATGCCATCCGGGCCCGGAGATTTGTCAACCTTAGTGATTTCGAGGCGGCGGCGTACTTCCTGCTGGGTTAAGCAGGTAATATTCAAGGGTGAATTTATGGTATCACTGGTCATGTCATCTGCCATGGCATTTTCTTGTATAAAAACCGTAGAAAAAAAGTCATTCAGCAGGTTGGCTTTACCCTCATCCCCTTCCACCATTTCACCAAGACTATTTTTAAGGGGGCCAACACTATCGCTTTTCAGTTTTTTACTGTTTATGTAGTTAAAGAATATTTTAGGATTATTTTTACTTTCTCTCGCAATGAGTCTCTCTGTCTCAAACTTAGCTAACTTAATTTGCTTTTTACATATTTTATTTAATTTTCTATAATTATATAATGCCTCATCACTACCTACCCTCTTTAATTCTTTTAAGGCTTTCTGTTTTTCTTTTATTGCTTCCCTTACAGCTCTATTTAGCCATAGGGGTTTCCTCCTATTTCTAGCATGTTTGTTCCCATAGGGTATATTTTCTGCACAAGCCCTATTCAGGATGCTCATAAAAGTCTCCCATTTGCTTTGTGTACTTTTATTACTTAATACATCATCCCAGTTTATTGCACTAAGATCATCTCTCAACCGTTTAAAATTTGCTTTCCTGAAGTTTAGTGTCCTTGTAGCCCCTCTACCAGACATCTTACTAAAGAATACATGAAAACTTATTATTTTGTGATCACTATTCCCCAAGTAACCCCCAACTTGTATATTTGATATGCGGTCTGGCCTATTGGTTAGTACAAGGTCTAGTAGTGCTCCCCCTCTTGTGGGGTCCTGTACCATTTGTGAAAGGTAATTATCTTTCATTGTTATCAAAAATCTATTTCCTTTGCTGGAACTGCAAGTTTCTGTTCCCCAATTTATATCAGGATAGTTAAAGTCCCCCATAATAATTACCTCTCCGAGACTCGCTGCTTTATCAATTTGCTTTATGAGGAGATTCTCTACCTCTTCCATAATATTCGGCGTCTTATAACACACCCCTATCAGTATTTTATTATTCATTCTCCCCCCCTTATCTCCACCCATAGGGACTCTACATTCTCAGTACCCTCACATATGTTGTCACGCAGGATGGGTTTTAAGGATGATTTTACATATAGACACACACCTCCCCCTCGCTTATTTGTACGGTCATTCCTGAATAGGCTATAACCCTGTAAATTAACAGCCCAGTCATAGCTCTCATTCAGCCATGTCTCTGATATCCCCACTATATCATAATTTTCTTCCAACAATATTAATTCTAATTCCTCCACCTTATTTGTGAGGCTTCGGGCATTAGTGTACATGCACGTTACGTATGACTCTGTACCTGTATTCCTGCTTACTGTATTAACTGTCCTAACCCTTCCCCCCGTACCACCCCCAATTTCATTACTTGTGCCCTGGTCACTATCTGCACTACATTCCCCTTCTATAAAGTGAATACCCTCGCCCCCCGTGATTGCTTTATCATGTGTGTGTATAGGGCAGAATGAATGGTGGGTGCAGAGCAGGTCCATTGTCCCATACCCTGACGCACGTTTCATCTTGCTTCCTCATCTTGCTTTGCCCTAAATATACAGAGTAAAGACCTCACATCTTTAAATATATATATATATATATATATATATATATATATATATATATATATAATATATAATCTCAGTGAATATTGATCACTGTGATTTGCCACTGAGCCCTTGCAATCAATGTACTATTGGGGATCAGTGTTGCTTTATTTACCATTGTAATATAGTATGAAATCTTTCATGTCTACAGTAGCAAGTACATTGTAAGTGTCCCTCATTATGAGGCACCTTTTATAATATGTATGATTATTCATTTATTGTGTTTTCAATACATTAAATCAATAGCTTTTATATTTGCATACACTTTTTGAGTGATCACTGTGGGCCAGTAGATATATTCTTGGGCATTTGGTACACAGCAGTGTCCAAAAAGGAGGTTTGACAGAGCACAAAGTTACTCCGTCTGCTTCATTAAAGTCAATGGCCCCTTTGGGGATTGTGCCTGGATCTTGTTTTTCAGGGCTTGAAATGAAATGTGGCAAAGGAGCATTATGAACCCAGCCATACTCTAACACGCTGCAGTGTTTCAGAGGAAATCTAGTTTCTGATCGGCTTTTCTGACTACGGTATATGTCTTTGTTGACTAGTCCGGTGCAGTCCCTGGATGGCTTCTCTCTGCCTCTCTCCAAACGATTGACAGATCTCTGTTGTTTGTACATGGAGAGGCCTGTCAGTCACCTGGAGCTGGGTGGGGAGAGGCAAGTCAGCAACCTGAATGGACTAGTCAGGTCTCTATATGCTGTGGAGCTGTAAAGTAAGGAGCTGGCCTGTTCCAGAAGAAACTTGAAAAATATCTGGAAACACTTGAAAGATACTTTTTATTCAGTTATATTGTATAACCACTTTTGAACGTTTTTCCTTACAATTCAGATTTTGTAAGTGCCTCTTGGGAGAAAAAGTGCATCTTTGAAGTCTCTCCTGATGGCAACCGCTCCAAATTAAGTACAGGCCAATCAAAAGGCTGTGGAAAAGGTGCGTTTTATGAAGTGGTTCCACTGGGAAAAGAAAAAAAAAAACTTGGGCATATACCCAAAAAATACCTGGCTACAATTGTGCATACCTGTGGCCATGGCAGCATGGATCTAATGAGATTTTCATATAGGTCTATATTGATTGTTCCAAAGCCCTTCATTCTAGCTCTGAGGCTACATTCACAACACTGCATAACACACCTGTGTGCTATTATTTTTTTTTTTTTTCTTGGACAGCACATGGACCCATAGTTTAATTGAACCCCGTACTATTCTGTTTTAGGCTAGTTTCACACTTGAGTTGTTTTCCTTCAGTCGCAATCCGCCGTTTTGGAAAACAGCAGAGTTCGTTAACTGATTCCGCTGCTTCCCATAGACTTGTATGGACGACGGATTGCGACTGATGGACCTGCGATGCTTCCGCTGTACGACGCTGTGTTGCTTCCGCCGGGCGTAAGGAATGCAGCATGTAACGTTTTTTGAGCGGCGAAATCTTTTGAGCGCTCAGCTGATCGCCCGGCGGCCGGCTTTTGAGAGCGCTCAGCTGATCGCCCGGCGGCCGGCTTTTGAGAGCGCTCAGCTGATCGCCCGGCGGCCGGGTGATCAGCTGATCGTTCACAATAGTCTGCTGCCGGTAAAACTGCAAAAAAAAAGCAGATTCCATTGTTTAGTACGATCCGTTGTATCACTATATGCAACACATCCGTTGCATCCGTCACACAACGCAATGCAATGGATGCCGTTCAACGCAAGTGTGAAACTAGCCTTAAAAATGTAGCTTTGTCTCAGTTCCGTGAGCATGTCCTGTTCTCATCCATTTGGCTGATCATATCTGACCATTAGTCTATGCCAATCCATATAAAATAGATGACACATGGAAGATATACTTTGTATGGGTTTTTCCAGTGTTCACACCTGATAGATTGGTGCAGCTATGTTCATCGCCACCTTTACTTCTCGTCGTTGGTGGCCGGTTGAGAGAATGTGATCCAGGAAGTTAGGGTGTGGGTGACGGAGGATTGGTTTCTCGCATTACTGGACGTAAATCTTGTGAGACACACACCTTTACTATACTGCTCACATTCAGTTGGCTAGGGTTCCTTTTGGTTTTCTTCATTTGTTTAGATACTTTTTACTTTAAGAAACCATCCATATTTAATTTTTTTCACTGATCCATTTTTAATGCGGTTGTCCACTAGTGGGACAACCCATTCTCAGTCTTAAGCGGGCTTTACACGCTACAATATCGTTAGTGAATTACCGTCGGGGTCACGTTATTTGTGACACACATCCGGCATCATTAACGAGATCGCAGCATGTGACACTTTTGAGCAACCTTAAACGATCGCAAAAGTGGTCAAAATCGTTTGCCGCGGAGAGGTCGACCTGAAACAAAAAATCGTTTAATGCTTATTAGTGATGTTGTTCGTCGTTCCTGCGGCAGCACGCATTGCTGTGTGTGACACCGCTGGAGCGAGGAACATCTCCTTACCTGCCTCCACCGGCAATGCGGAAGGAAGGAGGTGTGCGGGTTGTTACGTCCTGCTCACCTCCGCCCCTCCGCTTCTATTGGACGCCTGCTGTGTGACGTCGCTGTGACGCCGCACGAACCGCCCCCTTAGAAAGGAGGCAGTTCGTTGGCCAGAGCGACGTCGCAGAGCAGGTATGTGCGTGTGACACTGCCGCAGCGATAATGTTCGCAAAGGCAGCGATCACACAATATCGCACGTACGATGGGGGTGGGTGCTATCGCGCTCGACATCGGTAGCCGATGCTAGTGATGTCGCAGCGTGTAAAGCCCACTTCAGTGTGTGCCTCTGTTAAAATAAACACACTCACACTCCCCTCTGGTGCTGACCATTCCTGGGCTGACATTATGTTGCATCATGTGATCCCTGGGCCCAATCAGCACTATCTTCACTCTCCCCACCTTCGGACAAATCAGACATCAAGAGGGGGTCAGAGCTGTCGTTGGCCGCTCACTTCTTCTTGATGGTTCATACGTCCGAAGGCGGGGAAAGGGAAGCCAACGCTGATTGGGCACAGGGCTTGCGTGGCATAATGTCACGTCAGCCCAGGGATAGCCAGCACCGGAGGAGACTATAAGGCCGGGGCCACACGGGGACTACTGCGATCCACTTGCATGACACTCGGCTCGTGCTGGCAGTACAGCAGAGCCGAGTGTCATGCATGTGTCCTTGCAACTGAGGTCCGTTCGTGCGAGCAGAACTCAGCTGCGGGGGGCGGGCCGGCACTCAGGAGGGGAGGGAGGGATTTCTCTCCCTCTCTCCTGCATAGCCGGCTATTGGCATTCTTGCACTGCACTAGCGGTACACCGGTGTACCGCGAGTGCAGTGCGAGTTTTCTCTCGCCCCATTCACTTGAATGGGTGCGAGAGAAAGAGTCTCGCATTACAATCGCAGCATGCTGTGACTGTTTTCTCGGTCCGATTAGGGCTGAGAAAATAATCGCTCATGTGTGCTGACACACAGGCTAATATTGGTCCGAGGGGAATGCGATGTTTTATCGCACGCCACTCGCACTGTTTTTCTCGCCGTGTGGCTTAGGCTGCTTTCACACTACGTCTTTTTAACATGCGTCCTGAACGTTTTTTTTGCTGCAAAAGCGGATCCTGCTTTTACAGCAAAAAATGCATGCAAACGCATGTCTTATTTTGCAGGATCCTGTCACTGGATGTTTAGGGGCGGGCATTGGAGTCATGTGATCGGGAGTGAGGGGAACTAAACGTGCCAGACTGGGAGCCGGCATCTGACAGCTGCGAGGCTTGTAACCAAGGTAAACATCGGGTATACTTGCTTGGATACCCGATATTTACTTTGGTTACAAGCGTCTGCAGCTGCTAGGAGCCGGCTGCCTGCACACGTTACCAATGTAAACATCGGGTAACTAAGATAAGTGGTTACCCGATATTTACCTTGGTTACGAGTGTCCGCAGCTCTCAGGTGGGAGAGAGAGGAAGGGGGAGAGACAGAGGGAGAGAGAGGGGGAGAGAGACAGAGGGAGGAGAGAGATAGGCAGGATCCTGCTTGCTCTACTGAGCATGCCCAGAAGCCAGCCTATCAGCACGCCAGCGTTCACATGCGTTTGCGTGCTGTTTAGTCAGGATCCAGCAATTTGCAGAAGTTGGACGCAGCTCAAAAACGCTACAAGTAGCGTTTTTGAAAGATGTTAAAAAACTGCAAGTCGCTGGATCCTCACTATAACGCACGCAAACGCAGGTGAACGCATGTTAACGCGAGTCCATTGCAAATGCATTGAAATGAAAACGCATTTGCACTGGATCCGTTTCTGCGTTAAAAAAACGTTCAGGACGCATGTTAACCCCATTACGACCGCGTTACGTTTTAAAACGGCACTAAAAAAGGGTACTTATTCCTTTCTGCCGTTTTAAAACGGCGGTCGGAAAAAAGGGTCTAGCGCCCCCCAG
Source organism: Anomaloglossus baeobatrachus (assembly GCF_048569485.1). Classification (NCBI taxonomy): domain Eukaryota; kingdom Metazoa; phylum Chordata; class Amphibia; order Anura; family Aromobatidae; genus Anomaloglossus; species Anomaloglossus baeobatrachus. Next base: position 598,725,170 of record NC_134353.1, on the reverse strand, counting down.
AGTCAGAAAATTTCCGGGGTCTCAGCTGCCGGGGGTAGCTGAGACCCTGGAGATCATGATTCGGGCCGGTTTTTCCGGTCCCCGCTCACCTGATGACCGGTATACACCGTATACCGATCATCAAGTTATAGTAAATGACCGCGCCGGTAAAAAATCATTTATCTCCCATCTGGCATGATCAAACATGCCAGATGGGAGATAAATCTTTTTCCCGGTTCCCTCCGGTCCCCTCGGTATCCCCAAAGTGCCCCCCCCGACCCCCAACCCCCTCCCGAAAATCCAAGATGGCCGCGCGCATCGGAGAGCACAGCAGCGCGCCGGCCACATTTCCCCCTTTCCTATGGTTTCTGTCGTATGTGCCATAACACATACGACAGAAACCTGCTCCCTAGGCCCTGCCGGGTCCCCCCCCACCCCCCGCTGGTGTCCCCCGGTGTCATACATACCGGAGCGCTGATCCCCCGCGGCCCCCTCCTCCTTCTCTGCAGACTCCGGTCACATGTGCCGAGCAGATGACAGCTTCCTGTGTTCAGTGTGAGCGCTGGCTGCTGATGCTGCTCAGCACTGTGCAGCTGTGACCCGGGGAGGGTGGGTGCAGCTTTTTGCACCCACTCTCCTCAAATGGAGGGTCTGCCCTCCTAGAAAATGGGGGATACGTTCCCTGAACGTGTCCCCCATATTCTAGAAGGTCCAGAGTCGACGTGGACGTCCAAATGGATTATAGTGGATTTTTTTTTTCTTTTCAATAAATTGGTCAATCAGGGAATGTTTTGGGGAGTGTTTTTTCAAATAAATTTTTTTTTGTTGTCAATTTTTTTTCTTATTACTGTCAATTAGTTATGTCGGGTATCTGATAGACGCCGTGACATAACTAATTGCTGGGCTTGATGCCAGGTGACATTACACACCTGGTATCAACCCCATTCATTACCCCGTTAGCCAACGCACCAGGGCGCGGGATGAGCTGGGGCGAAGCGCCAGAATTGGCGCATCTAATGGATGCGCCACTTCTGGGGCGGCTGCGGCCTGCTATTTTTAGGCTGGGAAGAGTCCAATAACCATGGCTCTTCCCATCCTGAGAATACCAGACCCCAGCTGTCAGCTTCACCTTGGCTGGTGATCTAATTTGGGGGGACCCCACGTTTGTTTGTTTTTTTTAATTATTTATTTATAAATAATTAAAAAAAAAAAAACAGCTTGGGGAGCCCTCCAAATTGATCACCAGACAAGATGAAGCTGTCAGCTGTGGTTTGCAGGCTACAGCTGTCTGCTTTACCCTAGCTGGCTATCAAAAATAGGGGGGACCCCACGTCATTTATTTTAATTTTTTTTTTTTTTTTTTGGGCTAAATACAAGGCTAGGCATCCTTTAGTGTCACATGAAAGGCACTAAAGGGCGCCAGCTTAGAATATGCAGGGGGGTGGGACGTTATATATGTTTGACATCTATCCATTCATCCACTGTAGCATTTTACGCTGTGTGCCCACAATCAGGGTTTGCAGCGTTTTGGGCGCAGAGTGTTTTCCCTGCGTCCATAACGCTGCGTTGTGCAGTAGAAGCACAGTGGCAGGATTTTTAGAAATCCCGTGCCCACTGTGTTTCTTTTCTCCGCAGCATAAACCGACCTGTGGCGCAGCTTCCCGAGCCTCAGCATATCAATTTATGCTGCGGAGATGAGTGTTCTTTGCAGGTAGAATAAAACTAAAGTCCACAGCAGCCTGAACCCAAATCGTGGGCATGGGCAGCTGCGTTCTCCCGTGGACAACACTCACATTTCTGCAGGAGGCTGACACTGGGTACTAGACGCCGTGTCGCTGGATCATGGCCACATAGCCTAAAGGCTACTTTACACGCTGCGATATCGGTCCCGATATCGCTAGTGTGGGTACCCGCCCCCATCTGTTGTGCGACACGGGCAAATCGCTGCCCGTGCCGCACAACATCGCGCAGACGCATCACACATACTTACCTGCCCGGCGACGTCGCTGTGACCGGCGAACCGCCTCCTTTCTAAGGGGGCGGTCCGTGTGGCATCACAGTGACGTCACTGAGCGGCCGCCCAATAGAAGCGGAGGGGCGGAGATGAGTGGCCGGAACATCCCGCCCACCTTCTTCCTTCCTCATAGCGGCCGGGAGGCAGGTAAGGAGAGGTTCCTCGTTCCTGCGGCGTCACACATAGCGATGTGTGCTGCCGCAGGAGCGACGAACTACATCGTTACTGCTGCAGTAACGATAATCGAGAATGGACCCCCATGTCACCGATGAGCGATTTTGCACGTTTTTGCAACGATGCAAAATCGCTCATCGGTGTCACACGCAGCAACATCGCTAATGCGGCCGGATGTGCGTCACCAATTCCGTGACCCTAACGACTCCGCATTAGCGATGTCGCAGCGTGTAAAGCCCCCTTAACAGTGAGAAATTTGTTGCTACAGCAACATTTTTGTGAAGTACCTGTGGATTCAAAATGCTTACTATACTCCTGAATAAAATCCTTGAGGGGTCCAGTTTCCAAAATGAGGTCACTTGTGGGGGGTTTCTGATGTATAGGTACCCAAGGGGCCCTGCTAATGTGACATGGTGCGCGCAATTTACTTCAACTTTTCCAAAATTCAAATGGTGCTCCTTCCATTCCAAGCCCTCCCATTTATCCAAACAAAGGTTTTTGGCCACATGTGGGGTATCCCTGCGCTCACAAGAAATTAGATAACAACCTGTGGGGTACACGTTTTGTTGTTGCCTCTTGAAAAAGTGAAAAATGTGTCGCTAAATCAACATTTTTGTGAAAAAAATGAAAATTTCAATATGGCAACCTAAGCTTATCAAATTCTGTGAAGTATTCGTGGATTCAAAATGCTCAATATACACCTAGATTAAAGCCTTGAGGGGTCTTATTTCCAGAATGGGGTCACTTGTGGGGGACCTCCACTGCTTAGGCACCTCAGGGGCTCTCCTAATGCAACATGGCGTCCGCTATTGATTCCAGCCAATTTTGCAGTCAAACTGCACTCCTTCTCTTCTGAGCCCTGTAGTGTGCCCAAACAGTTGATTTCCACCACATACAAGATATCAACAAACTCAGGAGAAATTGCGCAATAAATTTCATGGTGATTTATTTCCTGTTACCCTTGTGAAAAAAAAAGCTACCTGGTTGAAGTAACAATTTTGTGGTAAAATTTTATTTTTTTATTTTCATGGCTCAACGTTATAAACTTCTGTAAAGCACCTGGAGGTTCAGGGTACTCACCAAACATCAAGATAAATTCCTTGAGGGGCCTAGTTTCCAATATGGGGTCACTTGTGGTGTTTTTTTGCTGTTTACGTACCTTAGGGGTCCTCCAAATGCGACATGGTGCCTGCAATCTTTTTCAGCCAAATTTCCTTTCCAAAATTCAAATATTGCTCCTTCCGTTCCAAGCCCTCCCATTTCTCCAAACAAAGGTTTCAGACCACAAGTGAGGTATCACCGCGCTCATAAAAAAGTGGGTAACAAACGTTGGGGTCAAATTTTTGGAATTACCTCTTGAAAAAGTGAAAAAATTGATGCTAAAGCAACATTTTTGAGAAAAAAATGAAAATTTTCAATGTGACAACGTAACGTTATCAAAATCTGTGAAGTACTTGTGGATCCAAAATGCTCACTATACCCCTAGATAGAAGCCTTAAGGGGTCTAGTTTCCAAAATGGTGTCACTTGTGAGGGGTTTCTGCTGTTTAGGTACCTTAGCGGACATGTAAATGCAACATGGTGCCCGCAATCTATTTCAGCCAAATTTGCTTTCCAAAATTCAAATATTGCTCCTTCTGTTCCGAGCCCTCCCATTTGTCCAAACAAAGGTTTCTGACCACATGTGGGGTATTGGCGCGCTCATAAGAAAGTGGGGAACAAGTTTTGGGGTTCATTTTGTTGTGTTATTTCTTCTAAAAGTGAATAAATTTGGGGTAGAGCAACATTTTAGGTAAAATTTTATTTTTTGCTTTTTTTCATTCCACTTTGCTTTAGTTCCTGTGAAGCACCTGAAGGGTTAATAAACTTCTTGGATGTGGTTTTGAGTACTTTGAGGGGTGCTGTTTTGAGAATGGTGTCACTTTTAGGTATTTTCTGTCACTTAGGCCTCTCAAAGTCACTTCAAATGTGATGTGGTCCCTAAAAAAATGGTTTTGTGAATTTTGTTGAAAAAATGGGAAATTGCAGATGAACTTTGACCCCTTCTAACTTCCTAACCCCAAAACATTTTGTTTCAGAAATTGCGCTAATGTAAAGTAGACATGTGGGAAATGTTATTTATTAACTATTTTGTGTGACATAACTCTCTGGGTTAAGGGCATAAAAATTAAAAGTTTGAAAATTGCAAAATTTTCAAAATTTTCATCAAATTTCCGATTTTTTCACAAATAAAAGCAAAAAATATCGTTCTAAATTTATAACTATCATGAAGTACAATATGTCACGAAAAAACAATGTCAGAATCACCGGGATCCGTTGAAGCGTTCCAGAGTTATGACCTCATAAAGTGACACTGGTCAGAATTGCAAAAAATGGCCTGGGCATTAAGGACAAAACTGGCTTCGTCCTTAAGGGGTTAAATAAACGTAGTGTGAAAGCAGCCTTAGGCCTAAGTGTTTTTATTTTAATGGAGGCGAACAGCCAGATTGAGAAGGGGTTGTCCAAGTAGTGGACAACTTATTTTAAGAATCAAATAAAAGTGTAGATGGTCTGCCTGTTTTTAGAAACCGATGATGACAAAGTGGATGCAATGCAGATAATACGTAAAGAAAAAACTCATTTTTTTCATGGAAATAAAAAAAAAAATGACACACATGCGTGAATATGGCCTTGGAGTACCATCCCCTCTCAGGCCTTAAGGTACACAGTTTCCCACTTACTTGAAATGCTGAATGTTTTGAAGGGATCATTATAGCATCGTCTTCCTTTAATGAGTGAACATCTTACGTCTAGCTAAACCGCTTTACTTTCTGCTAAACCCATTAATTCAAAGGTATTTAGTATAGAGTTGTGAAGAATCCAGTTAGCAGACTAGTTCATGCGGTCAGTGGCTTGGAGATTTGTTTTTATTAGTGTGAAGGACTAACCGGATTCTATCACACACATTTACCTAGTGTACAGTAGAAATAAAGCATGGGACTTCAGCCAGGTGCTATTAGTGTAGGGGGAATCGAAAAGGAGAATTTACGTGTTGCGCTACAGAGCAATGGTGGTGGTGTGGCTGTGCACTTCAGTGTTTCAGATAACTGCACAGGTTATTTCTTTACCTGTCTATATGTGCACACAAATATATACATTCATATACCAGGTAATGTGCAAGAATAAGATTAGTTCCTGAAAGGGGTCGGCCACTACTTTTACCCACTGATCGTGCCACTGGCCGACAGAAGTTCCTGGATGTTGCCAGAACACAGCAATTCTATCATTTTTCTAGTGGCCACGGCCCGGTACTGTAGGTCCAGCCCATATTCAATGAGTAGGGTATGGATTTCTAGTACACAGCCGTGGCTCTTCTGTGTTCTAGCAGCACTTGAGAATTTCCAGCTGGCGCTAGCAGCACGTGTCGTACCCATACCGTTCAGATATCCTAATGATATGCCATCAATAAATAAATAGTAGCCAATTCTTTTAAAAAATCTGGTAAATCCAACAAAGCAGCTCTATTGGGCCTACTAGTCTTGTGCGCAGGTGCGTGTTGCGGTCTCCACCGCATGCCTTTTAAGTTCTCCATCTTCTCTTCATTTGTGCTCCGATTCTGATATGCGAGAGAATGGGATCACAGGAAATGATAACAGAGTTTGAACCAAGTGGCCTTTGCATAATTTGAGCCAAGTGTCATTTGTACAAAATCGGGCCAATTATCTCGCGTGAAAGACGCTCGTGTGAGTGCAACCTAAATGTCAGTATTACATTTGCGCGACTGAGACAAAAAGCATGTTGGTGCCACCATAAAATTGGGATTTATAGTGTAGTAGACTATCTAGCACATGATAAATGAATGCGTTTATGAAATCACGTCTCTCTGTCCCGGAGTATTTCACTAGCTTCTGCCTTTTACTACCGCATGCATTTAACTTTACAGACATATATTTGCTTTCAGAGGTCAAAATCCACAGTCCTCCTAGACTTAACTACTTTGTTAATTGGCTAAAACAAAAAATGCACTCATGATATACCGTATTTTTTAGTGTTCATTCATTGTCAGGTTTTTTTGTTTTTTTTTGTTTTTTTTTTTTTTTACAATAGGATAAAGAGTTGCACACAAGTCACAATGTGTATGGGAATAATGAAAGGCAAAAACTGCTATGGGAATACTAGACTGAAAAATACAATGAACTATCTGAAAAAAGTGAAAAACATGAAAAATGGAATATGCATAACTGCTATGAATATGAATATTAGGAATATAAGAGATGTTTAGCCATTGTATTAATCAATGCAAAAGAGCCCCAAACCAACGCCAAGGTAATCTCTATTTTTGGGGTCCCTAGCCTATATGTAACCTCACCTGCAGTTAGACCCGCAACACACATCCGTTTTTTTTGTACGTGTGCGGTACGTATTTGCACGTACCGGAGACACGTACACACGGAGACCCATGTTATTCAATGGTAGATGGCACACACACGTAAAATCACACGGAACGTGTGTCCGTGTCGTAAGTACGTGTGTGCGCTTTTCTACACGGACGACATGTCCGTTTTTGGCCGGCAGCACGCAGGCACGGACCCGCTGTAGTCTATGGGTCCGTGCCTGCACGGACCGCACACGGAGTATGTCCGTGTTCAGCACGTATCGTCCATGTCCGTTTTTAATCACGAAATCTGAAACACTTGTTTCCAATTTATCAGGTCAATTGATGGCAAACAAAAACACCAGGATCTCATGATGAATGATTAAAGGGAATCTGTCAGCAGAAATTTTGCCCAAAAGCTAAAAGATTCCCCCTCTGCAGCTCCTGGGCTGCATTCTAGAAAGGTCCCTGTTATTATTGTGCCCCATGTGAGACCAAAATAGAGTTTATAAAGTGGTACCTTTCTGTATTCAGATACTGTAAATGTGACATGGGGGCGGGCTCTCTGGCGTCCGTTATTCTGCCTCCTGGTCCTGTATGCCGCCCCCCATCGCTCCTTTCCATAGCTGATGCACCGCCCACTGCTCCAGCCATCCCCGCGCATGCCCAGTGCCAGTCTCACGGGACTGAGCAGTGTGACCGCTGGTGAAGTGTGGCAAGTGATTATCGGCGGGGCTGTGATTGTTATCAGCAAGTACCCGCCCATAATCTCATGAGCGCGCAAACCTCTCCAGCGGTCACACTGTCCTCAGGGTAGTGCTAGACTGTATGGGCTGCTTCCAGGGATGACATCCCTTTTGTCACGTGATAGGGGCGTGTTCAAGTACATGTTTTTGCTTTTTTTTTTTCACGTACCGGAGACACGGGCCCACGTGGTCCTATGTATTGTTATTGTTTTGGACACACTTAAGTATTCAGGAACGGAACGTGAGTCCGTTCCGTACTTACGTGTGTCCGTTTTTAAAACCGCTGACATGTCCGTGTTGCTCCGGCAGCACGGGTGTCACACGGATGTAGTGTGGATGCGGGCTCGTGTGACACGCGCCGGAGAAAGACACGTGTCAGTGTAAAAATAATAAAAACACCTACTCACCTCCACCATACCTGCAGTCTCTGCCGCAGCTGTCCCCTGCATCCGACCCCCAGTGAATTTGAACAACGCTGCTTCTTCACTGGGGGCCGGAAGCAGCGTCAGCGGGGCGTGGCTTTGGCCGGACGCTGTCATTCAGCACCACAGACGGCGCCGGATCATGCAGGTAGGTGGGACTTTCCGTTCTCCGTGTGTTATAACGTATAACACACGCAGAACACGTACGTGCCACAAAAACGGCACACGGGGAGCAAACCACCCCTTTAACACGTACGTGACAAAAACATTACGTTTTGTCACGCAAGTGTGGCAGAGGCCTTAGAAAGCTCTGAAGTTGCAGAACATAAGCTTCCCAGTGTTTATGTATATGCATGTAGACAGAGACATGGATTCTGTAGATGCAGCCTGCTCCATTTGATTGAGGACAGGCGCAGATTGTGCCCTCGAATAGGCCTTCCAATATTCTGTGTCAAAATTCTAGCTCGTGGCTGTTCTAAGATGCCCGTCATCCACTCATACTTTTTTTTTTTTTTTATGTATTGGGTTATTTCAGGTTTTTTTCGCCTCAACTGATTAGGAATTTCTTTTGTTCTTTAGGCACTGGAGAAAGTGGAAAAAGCACATTTATCAAGCAGATGAGGATTATCCATGGATCTGGCTACTCTGATGAAGATAAGAGGGGCTTCACTAAGCTTGTGTACCAGAACATATTCACAGCAATGCAAGCTATGATTCGGGCTATGGAGACCCTTAAAATTCCATACAAGTATGAACACAACAAGGTAAGTGTCTGTATTCTCTTGGTGAACTGGAGAGGTGGCACATAAAGAATGTAAAATCCATCCTTGATAACAATGACACTCAGTTTTGGTTTTTTTTTGATACTCAATGCTGCAAGTCCATCTTAGAGATTTCACCCTACGCTTTCCTTAATCAGTGCTACCAATCTCAATACCTCACCACATCACATGGACTGGGGGAGCCAATACTTTATCTGCCAATTGGCTCTGCCTGAGGTTCTGAGGTGGGATTATCCTCCCGCATTATTCTCCTAAGGCTACATTCACATGACCATTCCGTTTTTGTGGGCCGCAAAAAACGGTACGTTTTTTTTTTTCACGGATGCATCCGTGTGACATCCGTTCCGTATACAGTCCGTGCGGCATCCGTGTGCCTTCCGTTTTTTTTTTTTTTTTGCGGACCGCAAAAAATGGAAGCAGCAAGAAAGATAAATAGATGAGTAGATATAGAGCTGGATGGATAGAGACGGATGGATAGAGATAGAGGAATGAATGAATAGACGGATAAGATAGATGGATAGATATATGAGAATGACAGACACATATAATGTCCTACCCCCCTGGCATATTCTAAGCTGGCACCCTTTAGTGACTTTCATGTGGCACTAAAGGGTGCTTAGCCTTGTATTTAGTAAAAAAATAAATAATTTAAAAAAAAAAAGACAACAAAACACAGGGTCCCCCTCAAAATTGGATCACCAGCCAAGGTAAAGCGGACAGCTGGGGTCTTTTATTCTCAGACTAGGGAGGTCCACTGTTATTGGACACTCCTCAGCATAAAATAGCAGGCTACAGCCCCCCAGAAGTGGCGCATCCATTAGATGTGCCAATCCTGGCGCTTTGCCCCAACTCATCCCGTTGCCCTGGTGCGGTGGCAAACGGGGTACTATATGGGGTTGATGCCAGATGTGTAATGTCACCTGGCATCAAGCCCTGGGGTTAGTGATGTCAAGCATCTATCAGATACCTGACATCGCCAACCCAGTCAGTAATAAAAAAAAAAAAAAAAGACAACAAAAACCGTTTTATTTGAAAAAAAAAACATTCCCTCTTTCACCAATTTATTGAAAAGAACAATCAAATCCGGGTCCGGTGTAATCCAATAAGGGAGGCCCACGACGATCCGTACCATAGTTACTGTCCCAGTCAATGAAGAACAGAATGTTCCCCATTGGCTGGGAGAGTAGTGCAGTGACCTAAGCTAACATCAATAGGTCAGCGCAGGTCACTGCAGGGGATGACCAGCGTTGCTGTCAGGAGGTTAGATGAGATCATTACCTGCTGTGACGTTCTCATGCATGCCTGACGTCAGCGCTGTCACTGACTTCCATTGTCCGCCGCATACACAGCGAAGAATCGCGGGAGCCCATGACGTCACCGCTAGTGACACTCGGGCCGCCCGCGAGACTTGATGTGAGAACGCGGCGGGCATAGAAGGCAGTAACAGCGCTGACGTCAGGAGTGCATGAGATAGTCAAAGCAGTTAATTATCTCATCTAACCTCCTGAAAGCAGCGCTCGTCATCCCCGCGGCTGCCCGCACTGCAGTGTGAGAAGCTGCTGATACTGCAGTGCGGGGCTGGAGCGGGACACAGACTGCACGGAGGTCACACGGAAGTGCTTCCATGCGGCTTCCAGGGATTTTGCGAACCCATTGACTTGTATTGAGTCACGGTCCGTTATTACGGAACAGAATAGGACATGTTCCATAATAACGGAACGGACATACGGCATCCAATGTGTTTTTTTGTTGTTTTTTTTTGTTGGATCGGATGCATACAGAAGTTCTTCCGTGTGCCATCCGATCCTACACAAAAGACATTGAAAAGATGGTCCTTTCTTTATCGTTCCTTTGGGAGACCCAGACCATGGGTGTTTAGCTTCTACCTCCGGAGGACACACAAAGTACTACACTTAAAAGTGTAGCTCCTCCCCCTGAGCTTATACACCCCCTGGTGAGCAGACCCAGCCAGTTTATCGCTTTGTGTTCAGGAGGCATACATCCACACATGCATTCTCATATGATTTTTTCCTTTTGGAAAGAGATTGAAGAGTGGGGTCCACGTCTGGACCCTCGGCATGTCCCTTCTCACCCCACTGTGTCGGTGGTGCTGTAAGGTTGATTCCTAGGCTGGAGCCTTTACATGCTGTGCTCCTTCACCATCCCTCCTGGGCTCTGGCTTGAAGTGGGAGCCAGCACGGTCTCCATGCTTGGCAGGAGACCGGTCTCCATCCGCAGCCCTTCAGGACCCTGCTGGACCGGAGCACTCATCCCCAGGGACTTGGCCCTGCGTCTCAGCAAGCTAAGTACAGGGGAGGGACACTCCCCACTGCAGTGTGTGTCCCCTCCCCTGTAGGTCTCTATGGCCCTCCTGTTCCCGCTCATCTCTGCTGAGGTGCTGTGCTTGGGGGTCCGGGCTTCGGGATCTGGAGGGCACACAACACCGCTCCAGCAGTCTGGTAAGCCACAACCGGTCTCCGGTTGTGGACCTATGTATATACTCTCTGGGGTTCATTCTCTGGCAGAGCCCCCACTCCAGCAGCATGTCTCACACGAGGAGCAAGGCCCCAAAGCTTTATGCTGTATGCGCTGCATGTAAGCTCCTGCTGCCTGAACCGAGCACCTTCCCACATTGTGATGCCTGCTCTAACTTGGCGGTGCCACAGCCTGGAGTCTCACCCCCAGTGGTTTCTCAGGCTGCTCCTGCTCCTGTGGCTGAACCCCCGGCTTGGGAAGAATCCTTTTCTAGGTCTATCTCCCAGTCTTTTGCTGAGTCCATGGGACTTCTGTCCAGGACGTTGATGAATATGCATCAGCCCCCTTCACACGGGTGCCTCTGCTGCTAGGGGTCCCTCAGGACCGGAGCTCACAGAGGATTCATCATCAGGGCCCAGACCCCGTCCTCCTAAGAAGAGACGCAGGGTTCCCTCTCCCTCTTCCTCCCGTGGCTCTGATTCCAGAGCTGACTCGCCGGATGAGGAGGATGCCTTTACAGAGGGCTCGGAGGCTAACTCCATGTGCCCCATTGATCTGTCCGAAAGGGACTCAGATCTTAGTGACTTGATTGCTTCTATTAATTCTGTACTGGATCTCAATCCGCCAGTATCAGAGGAGCAACCCTCTCTGGCAGAAAAGCACCAGTTTACCTTGCCTAAGAGAGCAAAGAGTGTGTTCTTTAACCACTCCAGTTTTCAGGCCGCTGTGACCAGGCCCAGGGCCTGTCCTGACAAGCGCTTCCCAAAGCGTGGTTCTGATGACCGTTTTCCCTTTCCACCTGAGGTGGTCAAGGAGTGGGCTCAGTCCCCAAAGGTAGACCCTCCGGTGTCTAGGCTCGCAGCCCGGACCGTTGTGTCGGTGGCTGATGGCACTTCCCTTTGAGATTCCACTGACCGCCAGATTGACCTTCTGGCCAAATCCGTGTATGAAGCGGCGGGGGCCGCGTTTTCTCCGACTTTTGCAGCAGTGTGGGCTCTCAAGGCCATCTCTGCTTCTCTAGAGGAGATGCATTCCCTCACCAGGGAATCTATGCCCGAAATGGATGCCTTAACTTCCCAAGCTTCGGCCTTTTCATCCTATGCCATGTCTGCCATGCTGGAGGCTTCTCACCGCACTGCGGTGGCTTCGGCTAATTCCCTCGCTATCCGCAGAATCTTGTGGCTTCGAGAGTGGAAGGCAGATGCTTCTTCAAAGAAGTACCTTGCTGGGCTCCCTTTTGCTGGGTCCCGGCTGTTCGGAGAACAGCTGGATGAAATTATTAAGGAAGCTACTGGCGGGAAGAGTACTTCCATGCCTAAGCCTGTCCAGGGTAGGAATCAGTCGAGGTTTCGCTCCTTTCGTTCCTCCAACTGGTCGTCCTCTAAGCCCTCGGCCTCGTCCGCTAACTCAGCCAAGGACCAGAAATCCAACTGGCGCACAAAAGCGCGTCCACAGAAGACCGCAGGAGCTGGTGCCACTAAGGCAGCCTCCTCGTGACTATCTGCCCGCTCCAGCAACGTCCTTAGTCGGTGGCAGGCTCTCCCAGTTTGGCGACGCTTGGTTTCAACATGTCTCCGATCAGTGGGTGAGAGATATCATTTCCCACGGCTACAGGATAGAATTCTCTTCCAGTCCACCAAACAGATTTTTTCTCTCAACTCCCCCCTGCTCCAAGGCCGCTGCCTTCTCACAGGCCGTGGCAGCCTTACAGGCCAATGGAGTAATTGTACCGGTTCCCGCCCGGGAACGGTTCAGAGGTTTCTACTCAAATCTCTTCCTAGTTCCCAAAAAGGACGGTACCTTCCGACCCATCCTGGATCTGAAGCTTCTCAACAAGCATGTTCAGGTGCGGCGCTTTCGCATGGAGTCTCTGCAATCAGTCATTGCCTCTATGTCCCAAGGGGATTTCCTGGCATCCATCGACATCAGAGATGCCTATTTGCATGTGCCAATTGCAGTGTCACACCAGCGTTGGCTACGTTTTGCAGTAGAAGGAGAAGATCACTTCCAATCCGTGGCTCTCCCCTTCGGGTTAGCCACGGCCCCTCGGGTATTCACCAAGGTCATGGCAGCAGTGATTGCAGTTCTGCACCTCCAAGGGTTGGCAGTGATTCCTTACCTGGACGACCTTCTAGTCAAGGCTTCATCCAGCGCAGACTGTCAGCGGAGTGTCTCGCTCACTCTCTCCACTCTAGCTCAATTCGGGTGGCTGGTCAATCTTCCCAAATCCACTCTGACTCCGACCCAGAGTCTCACGTACCTAGGGATGCAGTTCGAGACCTTGTCGGCACTTGTGAAGTTGCCCTTAGTCAAACAGCAGTCCCTCCAGCTAGCGGTGTGCTCTCTGCTGAGGCCCCGCCGTTATACCCTCAGGCGTCTGATGCAGGTGCTGGGTCAAATGGTGGCGTCCATGGAGGCTGTTCCCTTTGCCCAGTTCCATCTGCGCCCCCTGCAGCTGGACATTCTCCGCTGTTGGGACAAGCGGCCTTCCTCCTTACACAGGTTAGTGGCTCTCTCGCCACAAACCAGGAGCTCTCTTCAGTGGTGGTTCCTTCCTGGCCCCGTCCTGGGTGATTCTCACCACGGATGCCAGTCTATCCGGCTGGGGAGCGGTATATCTCCACCACAGAGTGCAGGGCACTTGGACTCCGTCCGAGTCAGCCCTTTCAATGTGCTGGAAACCAGAGCCGTGCTTCTAGCTCTCCTAGCTTTTCACCACCTGTTGGCGGGCAGGCACATTCGAGTCCAGTCAGACAACGCGACAGCGGTTGCCTACATCAATCACCAAGGCGGGACACGCAGCCGCCTGGCGATGTTGGAAGTACAACGCATCCTTCAATGGGCGGAGGACTCCAAGCCCACCATATCTGCAGTCCACATCCCAGGCGTGGAAAACTGGGAGGCAGATTATCTCAGCCGTCAAACCGTGGACGGTGGCGAGTGGTCCCTGCACCCGGCAGTGTTTCAGTCAATCTGCCGCAAATGGGGCACTCCGGACGTGGACCTAATGGCATCCCGTCACAACAACAAGGTTCCCGTTTACGTGGCTCGCTCCCACGACCCTCAGGCATTCGCCGCGGACGCACTGGTTCAAGAATGGTCCCAGTTTCGTCTGTCCTACGTGTTTCCCCTCTAGCTCTCTTGCCCAGGGTTCTGCGCAAGATCAGAACCGGAGGGCTGTCGAGTCATCCTCATTGCACCGGACTGGCCCAGGCGAGCTTGGTATCCAGACCTGCTCCATCTGTCCGTAGAGATGCCGTGGCATCTCCCGGACCGTCCAGACCTACTCTCACAAGGTCCGTTTTTCCGCCTGAATTCAGCGGCTCTCAAATTGACGGCGCGGCTCTTGAGTCCTGGATCTTGACGGCTTCTGGTATCCCTCCTGAAGTAATCTCCACTATGACTCGGGCACGTAAGTCTTCCTCCGCTAAGATCTATCACAGGACTTGGAAAATTTTCATGTCCTGGTGTCGCTCTACTGACCATCCTCCTTGGCCATTCTCCTTGCCGACCCTTCTGTCTTTTCTACAGTCCGGTCTGCAGCTAGGACTGTCCCTCAACTCTCTCAAGGGACAAGTCTCAGCTCTGTCAGTTCTGTTCCAGCGGCGTCTCGCTCGGCTGGCTCAGGTCCGCACCTTCATGCAAGGCGCGTCTCACATCATTCCGCCTTACCGGCGGCCCTTGGATCCCTGGGACCTTAATTTAGTTCTCACGGTTTTGCAGAAACCCCCCTTTGAGCCTCTTAGGGAGGTCCCTTTGCATCGTCTTTCACAGAAAGTGGTTTTTCTGGTGGCCATAACTTCCCTCAGGAGAGTCTCTGATTTGGCCGCGCTCTCTTCGGAGTCACCTTTTTTAGTTTTTCATCAAGACAAGGTGGTTCTCCGTCCGACTCCGGATTTTCTTCCTAAGGTGGTCTCTCCTTTCCACCTTAACCAGGACATTACCCTACCTTCCTTTTGTCCGGCTCCTGTTCATCGCTTTGAAAAAGCGCTGCATACTCTGGATCTGGTGCGTGCGCTCCGGATCTATGTATCTCGCACCGCTGCTCTTAGGCGATGCACTTCTCTTTTTGTGCTAACCACAGGTCGGCGCAAGGGCCTCTCTGCTTCTAAGCAGACCTTGGCCCGTTGGATTAGATCGACCATTTCGGACGCCTACCAGAGTTCTCGGGTGCCTCCCCCGCCGGGGATCAAGGCACATTCGACCAGAGCTGTTGGTGCCTCTTGGGCTTTCAGGCACCAGGCTACAGCTCAACAAGTCTGTCAGGCTGCCACTTGGACTAGCCTGCATACCTTTTCGAAGCACTACCAAGTGCATGCTCATGCTTCGGCAGATGCGAGCTTGGGCAGACGCATCCTTCAGGCGGCTGTCGCCCATTTGTGAAGTTAGGTTCTGCCTACTTCTTGCCTTTTTTCGGTTTATTTCCCACCCAGGGACTGCTTTGGAACGTCCCATGGTCTGGGTCTCCCAAAGGAACGATAAAGAAAAAGAGAATTTTGTTTACTTACCGTAAATTCTTTTTCTTATAGTTCCGTATTGGGAGACCCAGCACCCTCCCTGTTGCCTGTTGGCAATTTTCTTGTTCCGCGTGTTATCACTGGCTGTTGTCGTGGACAGAGTCTCCGGTTGTTCCGGTTTTTGCTCTGTTCTACTTGTGGGTGGCTATTCTCCTTCAGCTTTTGCACTAAACTGGCTGGGTCTGCTCACCAGGGGGTGTGTAAGCTCAAGGGGAGGAGCTACACTTTTAAGTGTAGTACTTTGTGTGTCCTCCGGAGGCAGAAGCTAAACACCCATGGTCTGGGTCTCCCAATACGGAACTATAAGAAAAAGAATTTACGGTAAGTAAACAAAATTCTCTTTTTCCGTCGGTCCGCTAAAAAACAGGAACTGACCAGGACAAACGGAATGGTCATATGAATAAGCCTTAAATAAGAGGAGAAGATACTAAGCATAATGCCTGGATGGCTGACCTGTCATATTTATCAATTGGATGGCCTCATTCACACTGCTGAATCACATTATTTGTGTTGTGTTTTACATAATTTTTAAGGTAAATCCAAAACTTGGTGTTTTGAAATATAATATTGTTTTTGTTTCTCATCAACTCCTTGTTTTCATTTTACTTCGGATAGCACTATTAATCTGCAGTTCTAGGGTTAATCTGCAGGTTAATATGGTTTAAAGCGTGGTTCACTACTTAGCTTTACTAGCCACATCGATATAACGTTGAGAAACAAGGCTTCTCTCAAATAACTTGTGTTGTCAATAGTGCTTGTGAGTGGCACTATTGTGGTCCGCTCATCCCTATTGTGTGACCCCCCCGGGCTCTGTGACCTCTGAGATCCAGTGATATCATGTCAACTTACAGACATCACCGAGGCGGGCCCCAGTCTTCCTGAGTGACTGGGCTGTGGGTGGAGTTTCACTGCTCCTCTCCACCCAGCATCGCTCCTGCTCTCTCCTTCGCTGCAGAGCACTGCAAGCAGAAGCAATGCTGGGCGGAGATGTGCAGAGACACTCCGCCCACAGCCTAGTCACTGAGGAAGACTGGGGCCGGCCTCGGTGATGTCAGGTCAACTGGACGTTGACGTGACATGACCGGATTTCAGAGGTCATGGAGCCCCAGGGGATCACACAATGGGGATGAGCGGACCGCAATAGTACTGCTCAGAGGCAGAATATACTACACAAGATATTTGAGAGGAGCCTTGTTTCTGAACATTATACCGCTGTGGCTAGTAAAGATAAGTAGTGAACCACCTCTTTCAGTACGGAGGATGGCTACTTTCTTAAAGTGCAGCATCGGTAGAAAATGAACTTTATTCCTAACGGGAGCCGCCAGCTGTCAGACAAACAGTCATGCCGGTGTAGTTCCAGTCACCATTCCCAGCACCGAGAGCGGCACGTGAAAGAACGCCCCGGTGCTTAGACAGCCAGCTCTACACTGATGCTCTGCATAGCCAGCTGTGAAAGTGCTGGGGTGTGCTTCCAGCCGCCGCTCATAGTATAAGGAATGGTAACTGTAGTTGGGCTGGTACGCCTGTATGACAACGGCTCCCAGGAGGAATACAATAAATTTTTTCTTGGGTGCTGCACTTTAATTACTGCAACTTGCAGATTAATCCTTTGTGTGCAGGTTAATAGTGATATCCGAGGTGTCAGGTCCCCTTTAACCCCTTAACGACCTTGGACGTACTGAGTACGTCATGGTGACATGGTGCTAAAGGACCCATGACGTACTCAGTACGTCCTGGCGAAATCGCGGTCCCGGAGCCCCGGGGAGTGAAATTTATTTACTTAAACGGTGGATTCGGGAAGGAGGGGACCTCTGCCTGACGTCAGGAGGGGTGGTGCCTCCTCCCCGAACCTACAGAGGCTGTGATTGGCTGACGAACGCCGCTCAGCCAATTACAGCCACTGTAATGTTCCAGCCATTGAAAATGGCTGGAACATTGAAATCCAGCCCTGATCAGTGCTGCTGTAGCACTGGCCATTGGCTGGAGCTGGGTGATCGATGCTTCACCCGCCCCCAGCTCTGATTGGAGAGACCGGTCTTGTGACCGCTCTCTCCAATCAATGTGGATCTGCGGCCTGTGACCGTCCCTGGAAGCCGAAGCTCTGCGGGTGCCCATCGGTAAGTTGCTGCCCCCGCTCGCCCGCCCCTGTCCCAGCCGCTCGCCCGCCCGCCCGCCCGCCCGCCCCTGTCCCAGCCGCTCGCCCGCCCGCCCGCTCGCCCGCCCCTGTCCCAGCCGCTCGCCCGCCCCTGTCCCAGCCGCTCGCCCGCCCCTGTCCCAGCCGCTCGCCCGCCCCTGTCCCAGCCGCTCGCCCGCCCCTGTCCCAGCTGCTCGCCCCTGTCTCCGATCGCCCCGCCGCCACGCTCGATTTACCGCTGTCCCCGCCGCCGCTCCGATCCACCGCTGTCCCGGCCGCCGCTCCGATCCACCGCTGTCCCGGCCGCCGCTCCGATCCACCGCTGTCCCGGCCGCCGCTCCGATCCACCGCTGTCCCGGCCGCCGCTCCGATCCACCGCTGTCCCGGCCGCCGCTCCGATCCACCGCTGTCCCGGCCGCCGCTCCGATCCACCGCTGTCCCGGCCGCCGCTCCGATCCACCGCTGTCCCCGCCGCCGCTCCGATCCACCGCTGTCCCGGCCGCCGCTCCGATCCACCGCTGTCCCGGCCGCCGCTCCGATCCACCGCTGTCCCGGCCGCCGCTCCGATCCACCGCTGTCCCGGCCGCCGCTCCGATCCACCGCTGTCCCGGCCGCCGCTCCGATCCACCGCTGTCCCGGCCGCCGCTCCGATCCACCGCTGTCCCGGCCGCCGCTCCGATCCACCGCTGTCCCGGCCGCCGCTCCGATCCACCGCTGTCCCGGCCGCCGCTCCGATCCACCGCTGTCCCGGCCGCCGCTCCGATCCACCGCTGTCCCGGCCGCCGCTCCGCTCCACATGTGGGGGGAGGGTGGCTTGCAGTGCTCCACATGTGGGGGGAGGGTGGCTTGCAGTGCTCCACATGTGGGGGGAGGGTGGCTTGCAGTGCTCCACATGTGGGGGGAGGGTGGCTTGCAGTGCTCCACATGTGGGGGGGAGGGTGGCTTGCAGTGCTCCACATGTGGGGGGAGGGTGGCTTGCAGTGCTCCACATGTGGGGGGGAGGGTGGCTTGCAGCACATGTGGGGGGGGAGGGTGGCTTGCAGCACATGTGGGGGGAGGGTGGCTTGCAGTGCTCCACATGTGGGGGGAGGGTGGCTTGCAGTGCTCCACATGTGGGGGGAGGATGGCTTGCAGTGCTCCACATGTGGGGGGGAGGATGGCTTGCAGTGCTCCACATGTGGGGGGGAGGGTGGCTTGCAGTGCTCCACATGTGGGGGGGAGGGTGGCTTGCAGCACATGTGGGGGGGGGAGGGTGGCTTGCAGCACATGTGGGGGGGGAGGGTGGCTTGCAGTGCTGCAAGCCACCCTCCCCCCACATGTGCTGCAAGCCACCCTCCCCCCCCCACATGTGCTGCAAGCCACCCTCCCCCCCCCACATGTGCTGCAAGCCACCCTCCCCCCTCCCCCCTCCATGTTCTGGGGCCCCCCCTCCTCCATGAGCCATCTCTCTCTCCCATCAGACTCTGCCCCCCTCCCCGATCTGCTGCCTGCTCTCTCCCATCCTCTTCATCTACTGCCCCCTCTCACCCTCCTCAATCTGTTGCCTCCTTCATCTGCTGCCTCTTCTGTCTGCTGTGATCCTGCTGCCTAGATCCATCCTGTAAGGTAGGTATCCCCATCTCACCTCCCCCCCCCCATCCTCTGCCGCTCCTCCACCCGCTGCGCCATTTCCCATCATCCATCCGTTGCGCCCTTTCCCATCCTCTGCCGCTCCTCCATCCGCTGCGCCATTTTCCATCTTCCATCCGCTGCGCCCTTTCCCATCCTCTGCCGCTCCTCCATCCGCTGCGCACTTTCCCATCTTCCATCCGCTGCGCCCTTTCTCATCTGCCGCCCCGCCCTCTCGCATCGCATTATCCAGCGCAGTTGCTTGCTTCCAGACTGCAGTGGATGATGCGATGCGAGACTCGTGCATTGCTCTCACGTTTGGCACTGGTCTTAGTGGCAGGCGCTCATATTTTTTTTTTTTTTATTCATTTTTTTTTTTTTTTTACTGATGTCTGTATTTTTTATTTCGCCAAACTAATTTTTTTGTATGGGGGGGGGGGTCTAGTTTCCAAAATGGGATCACATGTGGGGGAGCTCCATTGTTTAGGCACCTCAGGGGGTCTCCAAATGCAACATGGCGTCTGCTAATAATTCCAACCAATTTTACTGTGAAATGGCGCTCCTTCTCTTCTGAGCCCCGCCGTATGCCCAAACAATTGATTTCCACCACATATGAGGTACCTGTGTACTCAGGAGAAATTGCACAATACATTTTATGGTGCATTTTTTCCTGATACCCTTGTGAAAAAAAAGCTACCTGTTTGAAAAAACAATTTTGTGGTAAAAAAAATAATAAAATATTTTCACGGCTGAACATTACAAACGTTTGTGAAGCCTCCAGGGGTTCAAAGTGCTCACTAAATAGCTAGATAAATTCCATGAGGGGTCTAGTTTCCAAAATGGGATCACATGTGGGGGAGCTCCATTGTTTAGGCACTTCAGGGGGGTCTCCAAATGCAACATGGCGTCCGCTAATAATTCCAACCAATTTTGCTGTGAAATGGCGCTCCTTGCCTGCCGAGTCCTGCTGTGTGCCCAAACATTTGATTTCCACCACATATGGGGTATCTGCGTACTCAGGAGAAAATGCACAATACATTTTATGGTGCATTTTTTCCTGATACCGTTGTGATAAAAAAAGCTACCTGGTTGAAGCAACAGTTTTGTGGTAAAAAAATTTTTTTTTCTTTTCACGGCTCAACGTTATAAACTTCTGTGAAGCCCCCAGGGGATCAAAGTGCACATCAAACATCTAGAAAAAATATTTGAGGGGTCTAGTTTCCAAAATGGGGTCACTTGTGGGGGAGGTCCATTGTTTAGGCACCTCAGGGAGTCTTCAAACCCGACATGGCGTCCGCTAATGAGTGCAGCTAATTTTGCACTCAAAAATTCAAATGGCGCTCCTTGCCTTCCGAGTCCTGCCGTGTGCCCAAACATTTGATTTCCACCACATATGGCGTATCTGCGTACTCAGGAGAAAATGCACAATACATTTTATGGTGCATTTTTTCCTGATACCGTTGTGATAAAAAAAGCTACCTGGTTGAAGCAACAGTTTTGTGGTAAAAAAAAATTTTTTTCTTTTCACGGCTCAACGTTATAAACTTCTGTGAAGCCCCCAGGGGTTCAAAGTGCACATCAAACATCTAGAAAAAATATTTGAGGGGTCTAGTTTCCAAAATGGGGTCACTTGTGGGGGAGCTACATTGTTTAGGCACCTCAGGGAGTCTTCAAACCCGACATGGCGTCCGCTAATGAGTGCAGCTAATTTTGCGTTCAAAAATTCAAATGGTGCTCCTTGCCTTCCGAGTCCTGCCGTGTGCCCAAACATTTGATTTCCACCACATATGAGGTATCTGCGTACTCAGGAGAAAATGCACAATACATTTTATGATGCATTTTTCCTGATACCCTTGTGAAAATACTAATTTTTATGGCTAAAGTAACATTTTTGTGTTAAAAAAGTAAAATTTTCATTTTTTCGTCTACATTGCTTTGGTTGCTGTGAAGCTCCTAAAGGGTTAATAAACTTCTTGGATGTGGTTTTGAGCAGAGTGAGGGGTGCAGATTTTAGAATGGGGTCACTTTTGGGTATTTTCTGTCGCCTAGGTTTCTCAAATCACTCCAAATGTGATGTGGTACCTAAAAATTTTTTTTATGTAAATTTTGTTGGAAAAATGAGAAATTGCTGATGAACTTTGAACCCTTCTAACTTCCTAACGGAATTTTTTTTTTTTTCAAAAATTGCGCTGGTGTAAAGCAGACAAGTGGGAAATGTTATTTAGTAACTATTTTGTGTGACCTATCTCTCAGATTTATGGGCATAAAATTTCAAATTTTGAAAATTGCGAAATTTTCAAAATTTTCGCCAAATTTCCGAAATTTTCACAAATTAACGCAAAACATATCGGCCTAAATTTACTACTGACATGAAGCACAATATGTCACGAAAAAACAATCTCAGAATCGCCAGGATCCGTTGAAGTGTTCCAGAGTTATAACCTGTCAAAGTGACACTGGTCAAAATTGCAAAAAATGGCCGGGTCTTTAAGGTGAAAACAGGCTGGGGGCTGAAGGGGTTAAAGGACCGGCTGGGTAACATGGGCAAAGATGAGACTGACCGACCCTGCCCTCAGCCGGCTTTTGTCAATATAAGCCTCTCACTATGGCAGAGATCTGTCAGTTACTTGCAGCTGCACTGTTAGAGGCTAGCCAAGGTCACAGCCAGACTAGCACCCTCTCCACCTATTATCCCCGGGCGGATCTTCAAACTATATCTTTTTCTAAAATAACAGAACATTTCTGAGCAGCCTATTACCTGTCTGCACTCCTTCATCCAGGCTCTGATGCTCGAGATTTGGGTGGGAGGAATCTGGTGACAGATTGTAACGTGATACAGGAAGTTCTGGCATCTAGAGGAGTGGCACAGATTTAAAGGGAACCTGTCAGCAGAAATGTCCCCTAAAACCTAACAGATTCCCCCTCTGCAGCTCCTGGGCTGCAATCTAGAAAGGTCCCTGTTATGATTGTGCCCACTTTCTGACCGAAAAAAAGTGTTTATAAAGTTGTACCTTTTTGGCTTCTGATTCTGTAAATCCGTCACGGGGGCGGGTTGCCTGATGGCCGTTATTCTGCCCCCTGGTCCTGTATGCCGCCCCCATCGCTGATTTCAATACTTCTGGACGCCGCCCACTGCTCCAGCCATCCCCGCGCATGCCCAGTGCCCATCTCTCGGGGATGAGCACTGTGCCCAGCGTCACCGCTGGTGACGTGCACGCAGGGTTAAGATTATGGGCGGTGCTGTGATGTTTATTCCTAAGCAACCGCCCATAATCGCGGGACCGCGCTTTCCCCCTCGGCCTGCTTTCTGCGCAAGCGCGCTGCTGCTGACCTCACTTCGCCTCCTTCCCATCTTGCCCCGAGGCAGGAAATAGATGGGAAGAGCGCGGAGCAGTGACTACACCGAAAGCGCGGTCCCGCGATTATGGGCGGTTGCTTAGGAATAAACATCACAGCACCGCCCATAATCTTAACCCTGCGTGCACGTGACGCTGGGCACAGTGCTCATCCCCGAGAGATGGGCACTGGGCATGCGCGGGGATGGCTGGAGCAGTGGGCGGCGTCCAGAAGTATTGAAATCAGCGATGGGGGCGGCATACAGGACCAGGGGGCAGAATAACGGCCATCAGGCAGCCCGCCCCCGTGACGGATTTACAGAATCAGAAGCCAAAAAGGTACAACTTTATAAACACTTTTTTTCGGTCAGAAAGTGGGCACAATCATAACAGGGACCTTTCTAGAATGCAGCCCAGGAGCTGCAGAGGGGGAATCTGTTAGGTTTTAGGGGACATTTCTGCTGACAGGTTCCCTTTAACCATTTTAATTGAAGGAGAAAAGCTTACCAAAGTCTGTGGGTGGATTCACATCTGTATTTTTACACCATAGATTTGGCTTTACTGAACCTGACACAAAATGCAAATGTTTAAATCAGCCAATCGTCATATAACGCATGTAGATATTTTAGTGGAATTGTTGCAGATAACATCCGTGGTGTTAAAGAACAAGATGTGTGCAAACACCTGAATCGGGCCACCATTGTGCCAAGTAGAGATGAGCGAACCCGGACAGTAAAGTTCGTTGTTTGTACCGAATTCGGACTTTATAAAAAACCGTGTTTGGAGTTCAGGTGCTTCATGACCACTCGATTGAGCATCACTGTGCTCTGGTACACTCGGGGCTCGGCCCAGTGTGAGCAGCTTAGTGTTTGAATGGCTCTCACTGGGGGTAACAACAGTTTTATCAGATGTAGTGTGTACAAAAATAAATAAATGAAAAAACCCAGACCTCCTTCCTCCGGTGCTCGGTTTATAGTTGGCGGAGAGCCGAACTGCCCAATCGCTAACTTCCAATGGGGTATCGGTGCAGAACCGAACTATATCTAAAGCCCGGCTAAACCCGCCGAACTCTAACTTCAGTGGGTCCGCTCATCTCTGCTGACCTGCACTTCTCTGTGCAGTCTTTTGAGCAAATGGAGGATGGGGGGGTGCCAGGATCCAGATGCACATTCTATATATAAACATTCGGATATGGATCTACAGATTCCAGCCTACACATCACGACACAGCACATACAGAAAGACGCAGGAGCCCTTCATTCATTCTGATTAGAAGCCTGGTTTTGGTTGTCGCTTCCCTATATTTCAGTAGCACACACATTACATTGTGATCACCAAAGTCTTCTTATAACTATAATGTGATGAAGGACGATCATAAGGCTATGTTTAATCTATGCTTGTGTGATAGTCCTATATATCATAATGTAAACCTGAACCTCCAACCTTTTATCCCATAGGTGCAAACACTAAGTACCTATATTTTTTTTCCGTGGTTTTTTTTTTTTTTTCTTTACAGAACTGTAAATGATGTTTTCCTGTCTCATTTTTCCATAGACACCAAGTATTGTTACTCTTTTCTGCTTATTTAAACAAAAATATTTTTACTCTTGTCTACGATTATGTATTTTTATTCAACTAGAAGGAAATGTTCATTATCTGTTTGGTGACAGACATGGTGACCAATTGGCCTATTTCCTGCCAGAGATAATTGTAACATTTGCGCACTCTTCTTCCTGCTTAGCTTACTGTCGGGTACTTGGGCTATGAATCCAAAGTTCTTAAAAGTACTGTATTTTGCACATGTTTAACCCCTTCCCTACATTAGATGCACTTGACAGCCAATGTCGGGTCCCCATATATGTACAGTATATCACATTTTTGTATATAATTATATCTTTTCATGGGACAACACTGGAGATATGACACTTTAATACAATCTAAAGTAGTCAGTGTGCAGTGTGTATAACTATGTAAATTTGTTGTGTCCTCTAAACTCATGACTCAACCATTAAAGTCTAAACCACTGGCAATAAAAGTGAGTACACCCCTAAGTGAAAATGGCCAACTTGTGCCTAATTAGTCATTTTCCCTCCCCAGTGTCATGTGACTCATTAGTGTTACAAGGTGTTAGTTGTGAATGGGGAACAAGCGTGATACATTTGGTGTTATTGCTCACACACTCCCTCATACTGTTCACTGGAACTTCAACATGGCACCTCATGGTAAAGCATTCTCTGAGGTTGCTCTACATAAAGATGGCCTAGGCCAGACCTGGGCAAGGGGCGGCCCGCGGGCCACATCCGGCCCGCCTGCTCTCTGTGACCGGCCCGCCCGTCTTCAGCCGGTGCAGTGGAGCCGGGCTGCAGCGTGCCGAGCAGGGAGAGATCCTGTGCAGGTCCGCACAGTCAGTGCAGGCAGTGGAACGCAGGAGTCTTTCCTCTGTTCCCTGCCGACACTAATTGTCAGTGACACACCCGCGCGCTCTGACGTTGTCAGTACTGCGCTGCGTGTGTCATTTCAAAAGTTCCCGCCCGCCCTGCAGGAGAAGGAGCAGCACAGCAGACGGAATAATTCATCTTGCAGGACCTGCGATGATGTCACGCCCATGTGACTGTGTGGGAGGAGACACAGGATGCCGGGCAGAAAGCGAAGATACTGAATCCTGAAGGAGATGTGGACACATGATGACTGGTAATGAGAAAAGAGGGGACATGAGGGGGAGGGGGGCTGCAGGGTGAGTGCATATGTGGGAAGATGGAGTTGCAGGGTGAGTGGCATATGTGGGAAGATGGAGTTGCAGGGTGAGTGGCATATGAGGGAAGATGGAGTTGCAGGGTGAGTGGCATATGAGGGAAGATGGAGTTGAAGGGTGAGTGGCATATGAGGGAAGATGGAGTTGCAGGGTGAGTGGCATATGAGGGAAGATGGAGTTGCAGGGTGAGTGGCATATGAGGGAAGATGGAGTTGCAGGGTGAGTGGCATATGAGGGAAGATGGAGTTGCAGGGTGAGTGGCATATGAGGGAAGATGGAGTTGCAGGGTGAGTGGCATATGAGGGAAGATTGAGTTGCAGGGTGAGTGCATATGAGGGAAGATGGAGTTGCAGGGTGAGTGGCATATTATTATTATTATTATTATTATTATTATTATTATTATTATTATTATTTATTATTATAGCGCCATTTATTCCATGGCGCTTTACAAGTGAAAGAGGGTATACATACAACAATCATTAACAGTACAAGACAGACTGGTATAGGAGGAGAGAGGACCCTGCCCGCGAGGGCTCAGTCTACAGGGAATGGGTGATGGTACAATAGGTGAGGACAGAGCTGGTTGCGCAGTGGTCTACTGGGCTGAGGGCTATTGTAGGTTGTAGGCTTGTTGGAAGAGGTGGGTCTTGAGGTTCCTCTTGAAGCTTTCCACGGTAGTGGAGAGTCTGATGTGCTGAGGTAGAGCATTCCAGAGTATGGGGGATGCACGGGAGAAATCTTGTACACGATTGTGGGAAGAGGAGATAAGAGAGGAGCAGAGAAGGAGATCTTGTGAGGATCTAAGGTTGCGAGCAGGTAGGTACTGGGAGACTAGGTCACAGATGTAGGGAGGAGACAGGTTGTGCATGGCTTTGTATGTCATGGTTAATGTTTTGAACTGGAGTCGTTGGGCGATGGGAAGCCAGTGAAGGGATTGGCGGAGTGGCGAGGCTGGGGAGTAGCGAGGGGAGAGGTGGATTAAGCGGGCTGCAGAGTTTAGGATAGATTGGAGGGGTGCAAGAGTGTTGGAAGGGAGGCCAGAGAGCAGGAGGTTGCAGTAGTCGAGGCGGGAGATGATGAGGGCATGCACTAATGTTTTTGCAGATTCTTGGTTAAGAAAAGCACGGATCCGGGAGATATTTTTGAGTTGTAATCGGCATGAGTTGAAGAGGGCTTGGATGTGTGGCTTGAAGGATAGAGCAGAGTCGAGGGTCACTCCAAGGCAGCGAGCTTGTGAGACTGGGGTGAGTGAGCAACCATCAAGTTTGATGGAAAGGCTTGTTGGAGGAGATGAGTGAGGAGGAGGAAAGACAATAAACTCTGTTTTGTCCATGTTAAGTTTTAGGAATCGTGCAGAGAAGAAGGATGAAATAGCAGACAAACATTGTGGTATTTTGGTTAGTAGAGAGGTAATGTCAGGTCCAGAGAGGTAGATCTCTGTGTCATCGGCATAGAGATGATACTGGAAGCCGTGGGACTCTATGAGCTGTCCCAAGCCGAAGGTATAGATGGAGAACAGCAGGGGTCCAAGAACGGAGCCTTGAGGGACACCGACAGGGGGCGAGATGAGGAAGTGGTGTGAGAATGGGAGACGCTGAAAGTTCGGTCGGTTAGGTATGAGGAGATCCAAGATAGGGCCAAGTCTATGATGCCCAGAGATGAGAGAATCTGTAGTAGGAGGGAATGGTCTACTGTGTCGAAGGCAGAGGACAGGTCCAGGAGGAGGAGGATAGAGTAGTGTCGCTTGGCTTTGGCGGTTAGTAGATCATTGGTGACTTTGGTTAGGGTAGTTTCGGTAGAATGATGTGGTCGGAAGCCAGATTGAAGCCGGTCAAAGAGGGAGCAGCATATGAGGGAAGATGGAGTTGCAGGGTGAGTGCATATGTGGGAAGATGGAGTTGCAGGGTGAGTGGCATATGAGGGAAGATGGAGTTGCAGGGTGAGTGGCATATTTGGGAAGATGGAGTTGCAGGGTGAGTGGCATATGAGGGAAGATGGAGTTGCAGGGTGAGTGCATATGAGGGAAGATGGAGTTGCAGGGTGAGTGCATATGTGGGAAGATGGAGTTGCAGGGTGAGTGGCATATGAGGGAAGATGGAGTTGCAGGGTGAGTGGCATATTTGGGAAGATGGAGTTGCAGGGTGAGTGGCATATGAGGGAAGATGGAGTTGCAGGGTGAGTGGTATATGTGGGAAGATGGAGCTGCAGGGTGAGTGCATATGTGGGAAGATGGAGTTGCAGGGTGAGTGGCATATGAGGGAAGATGGAGTTGAAGGGTGAGTGCATATGAGGGAAGATGGAGTTGCAGGGTGAGTGGCATATGTGGGAAGATGGAGTTGCAGGGTGAGTGGCATATGAGGGCTGCAGACTGACAGAAGGATGTGAAGGGGTGCAGAGTGTTTGAGAGGGGTACGTTGGGGTACAGGCAGGGTGAGATATGTGGGCATGGTGTGTGACATATGGGGGTGTAGTGTGTGTGATATGGGGGTGCAGGCTGTATGGGGAGCAGGGTGTGTGACATATGGGGGTGTAGTATATTACAGGTGTGCTATATGGAGGTGTATATAGTGGTGTAGTATATGGGGGTATAGTGATGTAGTATATTACAGGTGTACTATATGGAGGTGTAGTATATTACAGGTGTGCTATATAGGGGTGTAGTGATGTAGTATATTACAGGTGTGCTATATGGAGGTGTAGTATATTACAGGTGTAGTATATGGGGTGTAGTGATGTAGTATATTACAGGTGTAGTATATAGGGGTGTAATGATGTAGTATATCGGAGGTGTATTATATAGTGGTGTAGTATAATACAGGTGTATATGGGGGTGTAGTATATTACAGGTATATGGAGGGAGTGTAGTATAATACAGGTGTAGTATATAGGGGTGTAGTGGTGTAGTTTATTACAGGTGTAGTATATGGAGGGGGTGTAGTGATGTAGTATATTGGGTAGAACTGAGGTAATTATATTAGTCCGGCCCTCTAAACCAATCCCAATTTCTCATGCGGCCCCATGGGAAAATTAATTGCCCACCCCTGGCCTAGGCTGTAAGAAGGATGCTAACACCCTGAAACTGAGCTGCAGCACGGTGGCCAAGACCATAAGGCTCCATGTGCATGCTGCGTTTTTTTGCCTAGTTTTTGCCGCGTTCTTTGGTGCAGTTTGTAGCCAAAGACAGCATCTTCCCCCCCCCCCCCCCGAGCAACATCTGAGAATTTTGAAATGCTGTGTACACATTGTTTTTTTGGGGTTTTTTTGCAATCCGTTTGGGACTGACAAAAAAAACTGCAGCATGTCGATTCTTTGTAAATTTTTTTTAGCCCTTCCAGCCAGTTCACAAAAGAAAAATGCATGGAGAACATCCCAGCAAATACGCATGTCATGTGGTTTTTTTTTTTGTTCCGTTTTCTGCCAGAAGGTACAGTGTTTGTTTTTTTTTTTTAAACAAGCTGCACTTTGCGGAAATAGCCTTAAGTGGTTTTAAGACCGTATCCACTCAGAACAGGCCTCGCCGTGGTCGACCAAAGAAGTTGACTGCAAGTGATCAGCATCATATAAAGAGGTTGTCTTTTCAAAATGGAAGTATGATGCTGCCAGCCTTGCAGAGGTTTAAAGGGGTTGGGAGTCAGCCTGTCTGTACTCAGACCATACGCCACACATTGCTTCAAATTGGTCTGCATGGCTGTCATCACAGAAAGAAGCCTCTTATAAGGAGTCTGCTTCTCTTCAGCAAACTGTTTGCTGGCTTTCTTGTGCATCATAAGGATACGGATTACTTGAACCATGTCCTGTGGTCTGATGAGACCAAGATAAACTCATTTGGTTCAGACTGTGTGTAAAGCGTGTGTGACGGCAACCAGGTGAGGAGTACAAAGACAAGTGTGTCTTGCCTAAAGTCAAGCATGGTGGTGGGAGTGTCATGGTTTGTGGCTGCATGAATGCTGCCGGCTGTGGAGAGCTGCAGGTCATTGATGGAACAATGAATTCCAACATGTACAGTCACATACTCAGAGTATGATCCCTCTCCATTCGGAAACTGGGCTGCAGGTCAGTATTCCGACATAACACCCCAAAACACACCTTCAAGATGACCACTGCCTTGATAAATGGTAAAGGTACAGCACTGGCCAAGCGTGTCTCCAAACCTAAACCCTATTGAGCATCTGTGGGGCATCATCGAACAGGAGATGGAGGAGCACAAGGTCTCTAATATCCACCAGGAACGTGATGCCATCATGGAGGATGGAAGAGAATTCAGTGGCTCCTGTGAAGCGCTAGTGAACTCTGTGCCCAAGAGAGTTAAGGCAGTGCTTGAAAATAATGGTGGCCACACAAAAAATTCACACATTGGGCACAACTTGGCCATTTTCCCTTAGGGGTGTACTCACCTTTTTTGCCAGTGGTTTAAATATTAATCAGCCATTAATGTCTAAACCGCTGGCAACAAAGGTGAGTACACCCCTAAGGGAAAATGGCCAAGTTGTGCCCAATGTATGAATGTTGAGTTATTTAGAGGGCACACCAAATTTACACTGTTATACAAGCTGTCTGTCCACTGACATTGTATTAAAGTGTCATATCTTCAGTATTGTCCCATTAAATTATGTAATAAAAGATTTACAAATATGTCAGGGGTATGAGTATTCTTTCTGCAAGAATCAAGTCATCATAAGACTGTCGACGATTAAAGTTATGGTTTGGGAAGAGAATGAAAAAACAGAAGCGTAAAAATAAAAAATGCCTAGTCACGGAGGGGTTAAAATAGAATGACACCAGCGTATATTATGGTGTAAAGCTTTTCTCCTTTTCAGCATCTATTAGCAGCACAAAGTGTTGTAATCTTATCGTTTCATCAAGGATGTTGTGTAACAAAAAATGTATTCAGTTAGTCCTATGAACACATGGATGGAGGATGTCTCCCGGTGTAACACTCATTCACTCAGATTAATTGGCTTTATTTGCTTCTCTACATAATTATAATTCAACAATGCACCAAAAACATTCTTTTATTTGGTGGGAACAGGTGACAATCTCTAAAGAGGATACCAAATTGCATCTTGGAGAAAAACTAGTTTGCTATTAACCTTTTCCCAACACAGTGATATTCCATTTTTTCACTTTCACTTTAGTCCCCCCCCTTTTTTTCAAAAAGCTATAACTTTTTTTTTTTTTATATTATTTGTTCGTTCGCATAGCACTATGAGAGCCTGTTTTTTTTTTGCAGGACGAGTTGTAGTTTTGATTGACCCCATTTCTTTTATGATGGATTGTATTTCACACTTTCCTTTACATCACAAGTATGACAAAATGGGACAAAATGGCAAAAAAAAAGTGCAAATCCGCAATTATTTTATCTATGGCGTTCATTTTTATTCTGTAAGGATGACCCGGCAACATGATTATCCTATTCAGTATGATTACTGTGATGGGAAAAGTGAACAGCGTTTTTTATATTCAGTGGCGAAAAAAAAGTTTTGAAATTTTGTATTTAAAAAACCAAACCTTTGCGGCCACCATCTTTTGAGAGTCATAAAGTTTCTTATTTATAGTCGATGGAGCTGTGAGAAGACTTGTTTTCATGCCCTGACCTGATATTTTTTTTTTATTGATATTATTATGGGATAGATATAATATTCTGATTGCCTATCATTACACCTACTTGCGGTGTTCCGGCTGCTGTAAAACTGCAATTTTGATGGGGTTTTTTTGCCACTACAGCACCTACCGATCTGGTTAATTCTATATTCTTTTGCTGTAGTGTAAGGGTATGGCCAGTTAGTGGGTAGAACAGCACAATATATATATTATATATATATATATATATATATATATATATATATAAAATATATATATATATATATATATATATATATATATATATATATATATATATATATATAAAATATATATATATATAATAGATATGTGTGTGTGTGTATGTATGTGTATATATATATGTGTATGTATATATATGTATATAATGTATGTATATATATATATATATATATATAATATATATATATATATATATATATATATATATATTATATATAATATATATGTGTGTGATTATATATATATATATATATATATATATATATATATATATATATATATATATATATATATATATATATAAAATCACACACACACACACACACACACACACACACACACACACACACACACACACACACACACACACACACACACCCCCACCGTGGCATTGAACAGTTTAGTAGCTGCAGGCAGATAGTGGCTGAATAACACGGCTATCTGCTGGCAAAGATACCTGCTTGGTAGCTGAGCCTGCATCTAAGTCAGTGAACTGACCTATGGCGCACCAGTACATCATATGTAAGGTGTTAAACCAATAAGATGTGCATGTTTTTAGAGGTTTATAAAAATGCTCCTCCTTTTTCTCTGGATGCTATGCACTTTGGGCAAACGTCGTCTGGAATTGCTTTAGAGCAGGGGTGCACAAAGTGTTGATCACACGCCACATCCAGCCCTCTGGCTGCTCCAGTCCAGCCCACGGACCAAGACAGCTAAAGGGCTGAAAGCAGGGACCCGCAGGCTGCACCATGCCATTCATAATCTTCTGAGGCAGATAGCGGTGAAAATTTTGGTGGAGGTCCGTCTTCCACCAATCACTGTGTGCAACTGTTAGCAGACGTGATGACATCATGTCATTGCGTCTGCAGTGCACTAGAGACCGGAGCAGTGCGCCGCTCGGGGGGAACGGGAGGGAGGTGAGTTTCTGGCTTTTTGTGACTACATATAAGGGCTGTGTGGGGGCTTATACTATATTTATGGGCTCATAATTTATATATAGGGGCTATGTGGGGGGCTCATACTGTATACACAGGAGCTATGTAAGACTTCTTACTGTATATAGGACTAGGGGCTCATCCTGTATATAGATGACTCATACTGTATATAGGGGGCTCATACTGTATATAGGGGCTAATACGGTATAGGGGCTATTTAAGGGCTCATACTGTGTGTTGGGTGCTATATAGGGGCTTATACTACAGTTATGGTACTATGCAGGTTCATACTGTATTTAGAGGGACTGTGTGGGGGCTCATACTGTGTAAGTAAGCGATGTGCGCGCTCATACTGTGTGTATATTTAGGGGGACTGTATGGGTTCTCAAACTGTAAATAGGGGGTGCTTATACTGTATATAGAGGGACATTGTGGGGTCTCAATATTATTTATTATTATTCTAGAGCACCATTAATTCCATGGTGCTGTACATGAGAAGGGGTTACATACAGAACACATACACAAGTTATAGCAGACAGACTAGTACAGAGGGAAGAGGGGCCTGCCCTTGCGGGCTTACATTCTATAGGATTCAGGGGAGGAGTCTCATACTCTATGAAATCTGATACTGTATATAGGGGGTTTGTGTGGGCTCATACTGTATATTGTTGGATGTCAGGATGCCTAATTCTACTCAATGTTAATTGATACCATTAACAGTAATACAAGTTAATACTGGTATTGAGCAAAAATAATTTCCGCCTATTAGTTCGGCCTCCACAACAGTCAGTCTTACTCCACCTCTTGGGAAAATTAATTGCTCACCCCTGTTTTAGAGCAATATTGTGGGTAACTTGCAGTGTTAGGCTAAGTTCACATTTCCGTTGATTTGTATCAGTCACATGCGTCGCTTGACGCATGTGACTGATTCGCTGTTCAACGCTGTACAACGGATGACAAAGAACAGAATTCTTTGTCGGATTCCGTTGTGTGCGGGGGGCGGAGTTCGGGGGCAGAGCCGAGCGGGGGGCGGGGCCAGGCGCTGAGGATGTCAGTAGAAGTGCTGCGGTCTGCATGGCTGGGGACAGGTGAGTGTATGTGTGAGTGAGTGAGTGTGTGTATGTGCATGTATGTATGTATGTATGTATGTATGTATGTGTGTGCACATGCAAAGTGCGGGAGGGGGCGGAGCCGAGCGGGGGGCGGG
Source organism: Anomaloglossus baeobatrachus (assembly GCF_048569485.1). NCBI lineage: Eukaryota > Metazoa > Chordata > Amphibia > Anura > Aromobatidae > Anomaloglossus > Anomaloglossus baeobatrachus. Next base: position 598,691,897 of record NC_134353.1, on the reverse strand, counting down.
GCCAGGCGCTGAGGATGTCAGTGGAAGTGCTGCGGTCTGCATGGCTGGGGACAGGTGAGTGTATGTGTGAGTGAGTGTGTGTATGTGCATGTATGTATGTATGTATGTATGTATGTGTGTGCACATGCAAAGTGCGGGAGGGGGTGGAGCCGAGCGGGGGGCGGGGCCAGGCGCTGAGGATGTCAGTGGAAGTGCTGCGATCTGCATGGCTGGGGACAGGTGAGTGTATGTGTGAGTGAGTGAGTGTGTGTATGTGCATGTATGTATGTATGTATGTATGTATGTGTGTGCACATGCAAAGTGCGGGAGGGGGCGGAGCCGAGCGGGGGGCGGGGCCAGGCGCTGAGGATGTCAGTGGAAGTGCTGCGGTCTGCATGGCTGGGGACAGGTGAGTGTATGTGTGAGTGAGTGAGTGTGTGTATGTGCATGTATGTATGTATGTATGTATGTGTGTGCACATGCAAAGTGCGGGAGGGGGCGGAGCCGAGCGGGGGGCGGGGCCAGGCGCTGAGGATGTCAGTGGAAGTGCTGCGGTCTGCATGGCTGGGGACAGGTGAGTGTATGTGTGTGTGTGTGTGTGTACATACATGTGCGGAGTGCGGGAGGGGGCGGGGCCGAGCGGGGAAGTGTCGGCCTCCCTGCACACGTAACCAGCCTAAATATCGGGTAACAGCAAAGCACCCGATGTTTACCTTGGTTACCCGATATTTACCTTGGTTACGGGCCTACACCGCTTAGCGCTGGCTCCTTGCACCTTAACCAGGGTAAATATCGGGTAACCAACCAAAGCTGGTGACGTGTGCAGGGAGCCAGAGAGCATGCGCAGCGAAATCCGACGGATCTCGCTGCTCAAAAAACGTTACATGCTGCGTTCCCCCCGCCCGGCGGTCAGTCGTTCCACGACTGATCAGTCGGGCGGAGGGTGCAACGCAGCATCATCAGTCACAATCCGCTGCTCATACAAGTCTATGGGAGCAGCGGAATCCGCTAAACGGATTCCGCTGTTTACAAGAGCAGTGGATTGTGACTGATAGATTTTAGCGGAAATGTGAACTTAGCCTTAGACACTTGCCACAAACATGCACGCGCATGCATGCATACATACATACACACACACACACACACACACACACACACACAAAATATATATATATATATATATATATATATATATATATATATATATATATATATATATATATATATATATATATATATATATATGTATATATATATATATATATATATATATGTATATGTATGTATATGTGTGTGTGTATATATATATATATGTGTGTGTGTGTGTGTGTGTGTGTGTGTGTGTGTGTGTATATATATTTAATTTTATTTTTTTTTACCATAAGCCAATGCCATTCTTCTGATGGTTTTTCTTTTGTTCTTATGCTTCTCTGTTCCTGAGGTTAGGTCTTGTTAGCCAACTGTGCGCCATTCTTAGTAAGGCTCCCATAGAGAAGAGGAGGATCACAGCCACTTGGCCAGCAAGACTAGATTTACATTCAGGGAAGAGAGGGACGTATCTTTAGGATTTTAGAGTTACAACAACAAAAGAAAAACCTCAGATTCAGAACAGCAGATGTGTTGCAAGTAATGGTTTCTCTTTTAAGTTTGACATGATCATATGCAAAATCATCTGTTTTACATCCAGAAAAAACAACTATTTTTATTCCATGTGCTATCTGTGTGTCCGTTTTATGAATCCTTATGCTATCCATTTTTACATGAAAAATACCAATAGAAGTTTGTTTTTTTTTTTATCTTTTGGAACTGTAATGTATCTGTGAAAAATGCATGACATATGGATGGTAACCCGTATATGATCCAGTTTCTGCACACCCTTTCACTGATAGACACGCCTAATCCAGAATTCGGATCAAAGTAGTTAGTGCATGCTTGTAAAACGTTCCTGTGACCAACCACATTGACTAGCTTTGTTCCGTATGCTATCAGTTTTGCATAAGGACTGCACAAGATGCTTAACCCGTTTGTCTGAACAAGCCAGGGGTTGTGCACACTGCTTTTAAAAGCTCTCCCAATGAGGCCCGGCTGCTTAAAAGTAGTAAAGAGACTAAACATACAGCCATGTCCAAAAGTTTTGAGACCGACACAAGTTTTTTTTTTTTTCTTTCTTCACAGTTTGCTGGTTCAGTGTACCAGAGAAAAATCTGACTAACAGGTCAGAAAACACTGCATTACAATTCTAAGCATTTCATAAGTTTTTAAACTTTTTTGGACATTGACTACAGGTTTTCAATGGAACTTATATCAGGAGTTTCCTGGCCATGGATGAAAAATGTCAATGAAATTTTTTTCACGCAACCACTTAGTTATCACTTTTTCCTTGTAACTAGTGATGGGCGGACCGGGACTGTAAAAGTCCAGATCCGCGTTGTCAAAAGTATCCTGGTGCCGGACTTGGAGTTCTCAGGGAACTCCGGCTAATGATCCAGGTACTTGGGTAATACAAAAAAAGGGTAAAAATAAAGAAAAAATTATTAAAACAAGCAGCACTATACCTATACTTACTAAGCTTCCGACATGGCTGTAATTGCTCCCGCAGCCGCCCATTCACTTCCGTGGCCACACATTAGGCTCATGCATATGCACTCCTTTCCCTGCCCACCGGAAACTGTGATTGGTTGCAGTCAGAGGCACCCTCAGCCTGAATGACAGCAGGTCTGACTCTTCCAATCACAGACCCTGTCTGCGGATCTATATTGTACAGTAAAAATAAATTTTAAAAAAATAAATTGGAGTGGAGTCCCTCCATATTATGATACCCAGCAGAGATAAAGCATATGGCCACAGGCTGCAACCCCTAACCGTGCGCTTATCTTTGCTGTGTATGAAAATAAGAGGAATCGTATGCAGTTTTTTTTTAAAATGTTTTTAAATTAAAAAAAAAACAAAAAAACAAAAACAGCGTGCAGTCCCACCCACTTTTGATACCCAGCCACGATAAAGCCCTACAACTGGGGCTGGTATTCTCAGGCTGGGGAGACCCATAGTTATTATAAATAGCATTGTGCAGCCACCAGGATTGACGCATCCATTACATGTGACAATCCCAGCACTTTACTGCTCCAGGTCTCTCATATATGATGGACACTTTCTCTCATCAATTTTAAGATGTCTCCATAGGTGTTCAATGGGATTTAAATCCGGACTTATTTATGGCTATTTCAGAACTCTCCAGTGCTTTGTTACCATCCTTTTCTGGGGGCTTCTTGAAGTATGTTTGTGGTCATTGTCCTGCTGGAAGAGCCATGGCCTAGGACACAAACCTTTTTTTTTTGTTTTATAATATATATCAATATATATATAATATAATATTACATAGTTACATAGTTACTTAGGTTGAAAAAAGACCTAGGTCCATCTAGTTCAACCTTCCTCCACCAGTTCTACATTTAGTCACTAAGTCATTTATAACCAACAATGTTTTGTGTACTGAGGAAATCATCCAGCCCTTTTTTAAAAGCTGTTATAGTATCTGCCATTACTACCTCTTGTGGTAGGGCATTCCACAGTCTGACCGCTCTAACTGTAAAGAACCCTTTCCTATTTAGGTGTCGGAATCGCTTTTCTTCCACTCGCAGTGAGTGCCCCCTGGTCCTTAGTATTGTTTTCGGAAGAAATAAGTCATGTGCCAGTCCTTTATATTGACCACACATGTATTTATACATATAAATGAGATCTCCTCTGAGACGTCTTTTTTCTAAGCTAAACATATCTAACTTTTTCAACCTGCCATCATATGGGAGGCCTTCCATTCCTTGTAATAGTCTAGTTGCCCGCCTTTGAACTGACTCTAACTTCTGAATGTCCTTTTTAAAATGTGAAGCCCAAAACTGGATCCCATATTCCAGATGTGGCCTTACAAGTGATTTCTAGAGGGGTAACAATACGTTGGGATCACGGGATCTAATCTCTCTTTTTATACACCCTAAAATCTTGTTTGCTTTAGCAGCTGCTGCTTGACATTGAGTGCTGCTGCTCAGCTTATTTGTAATGAGAATACCAAAGTCCTTCTCCTGTTCTGTAGTTCCGAGTTTACTTCCATTTAATGTATACGCAGCTATAGGATTACTCCGTCCTAGGTGCATTACTTTACATTTATCAACATTAAATCTCATTTGCCAAGTATCTGCCCATTCTGACATCTTATCCAGATCTTTTTGTAATATTGTACTATCCAGGTCAGTTTTTAATATCCTACATAGTTTGGTGTCATCGGCAAAGACTGACACTGTACTATCAATCCCATCCACAAGGTCATTAATAAAGAGAGTAAAAAGAATCGGTCCAAGCACAGATCCCTGCGGCACCCCACTGCTGACTATAGCCCATTTAGAGAATGTACCATTTATGAGTACTCTTTGTTTCCTATCTTTTAGCCAATTCCTTACCCAGTTGCATATTGTGTCCCCTAGTCCTTGCTTCTGGAGCTTTAGTATAAGGCTATTATGTGGTACAGTATCAAATGCCTTTGCAAAGTCCAAATAAATCACATCAGCTGCATTACAAATATCCAGGTTTGAACTTACCCCCTCATAGAACCCCAACAGGTTGGTTAGACACGACTTATCTTTCATGAATCCATGCTGTTTGTCAGTTGTTATATTATTTTCTGCAATATATTTTTGCATGTCATCCCTTAAAATGCCCTCAAAAACTTTGCATACTACTGATGTCAGGCTTACTGGACGGTAGTTGCCTGGATCTACCCTCTTACCTTTCTTAAATATCGGTACCACATCAGCAATCCTCCAATCCTGAGGCACCAACCCTGTTACAAGTGAGTCTAAAAAGATGAGATACAGCGGTCTGTCAATTACGGAGCTCAATTCCCTTAATATTCGTGGATGAATGCCATCTGGCCCTGGGGATTTGTCAATGTTTAATTTACTCAGACGTAGACGTACTTCATTTTGTGTTAAATTAATTATATCGGGTGGTGGACTTTGATTTTTCACTTGTTGAATGATCCCTGGTACAGTCAGTTCCTTGGTGAATACAGATGAGAAATGCCTATTTAATATCTCAGTCTTTTGTTTGTCCTCTATAACTAACTTGTTATTATATTTTAAGGGTCCGATACTATCCTTTGTTTTCCTTTTGGCATTAATGTATTTATAAAAGATTTTGGGATTTATTTTAATGTCATTGGCGATTTTTGTTTCAGTAGCTAATTTTGCTTGTTTGATTTCTTTTTTACATTTCCTATTGATATCTTTATACTCCTGCAATGCTATTTCTGTATTCTCAGCCTTCAAGATTTTAAACGCCCTTTGTTTTTGTTTTATTATACTTTGTACAGTCTTATTTAGCCATAGTGGTTTCTTTTTATTCCTGGACATTTTATTACCAGAGGGTATACGTTTTTTACAGGACTCTAGTAGTATATCCTTAAACTTACCCCATTTATGTTCAGTATCCCCAGTTATCATGACTCTGTCCCAATCTACACATTTAAGCTCTTCCCTTAATTTGTTGAAATCAGCTTTCCTAAAATTCCAGGTTTTAGCATTCCCCCTTTGAAATGTTCTATTGAATATTATGTCGAAGCTTACCATATTATGATCGCTGGTGCCCAAGTGCTCCCGGACCTGTAGATCTGAAATTGTATCCGGTCTATTTGACAGGACCAGATCTAGCAAATTATCTCCCCTGGTCGGTTCACCTACCATCTGAGAGAGGAAATGGTCTTGAATGGTAGATAAGAACTTACAGCTTTTAGCAGAACCAGAAGATTCTATGTCCCACTGTATGTCTGGATAGTTGAAATCCCCCATAATAAGAACCCGATTATTATTATTAGCTGGCTTTTCAATTTGTTCCAGCATTTTACCCTCTATTTGTTCAGGTATGTTAGGAGGCTTATAGCAAACTCCAATTAGCATTTTTCCATTATTCCCCTCCCCATGTACATTTACCCATACTGACTCTACATTGTTGCTGTTCCCCTTAATGTCATCATACAACACAGGTTTTAGGTTAGATTTGATAAATATACACACCCCACCACCTTTTTGGCCTTTCCTGTCCTTCCTAAATGTACTATAACCCTGTATGTTTGTCACCCAGTCATGGCTTTCATCCAGCCAGGTTTCCGTAATGCCCACCACATCATAATCCATGGTTGACATAAGAGTCTCCAATTCATTCATTTTGTTTGTAAGACTTCTTGCATTTGCCAGTAGACATTTAATCCTATTAACACCTTTATTACTCCTAGCCTCCCTACGTTATTTGTATGTCCCATCCCCCCCTAATCCTTCATTGACCCCTACCGTCTCCCTGTCTCTATCTGCTCTATCTATCCCCTTATTTGCTCCACTACCCTCCCTCCCCCCCGATCCTAGTTTAAAAGCTCCTCCATCCGTCTGACCATTTTTTCCCCCAGCACAGCTGCACCTTCCCCATTGAGGTGCAGCCTGTCCCTACCGTAGAGCCTGTAGCCGACTGAGAAGTCGGCCCAGTTCTCCATGAACCCGAACCCTTCCTTCCTACACCAATTTCTAAGCCACATATTTATCTCCCTAAGCTCCCGCTGTCTTTCTAGTGACGCTCGTGGCACCGGTAGTATTTTTGAAAACACCACCTTGGAGGTCCTGGACTTCAGCTTCTCTCCTAGTTCCCTGTAATCATTTTTAAGGACCTTCCATCTGCCTCTAACTTTGTCATTAGTACCAATGTGCACCATGACCGCTGGGTTTTCCCCAGCCCCACCCAGCAATCTGTCTATCCGATCCACAATATGCCGAACCCGAGCACCCGGCAGACAACACACTGTTCGGCATTCACGGTCTCGGCGACAGATGACCCTGTCTGTCCGCCTAATTATAGAGTCCCCTACCACCAACATCTGTCTGGGCTTTGCTGCACTCCTATTTCCCTCCTTCCTACAGCAGTTGTTTTCCTGGTTGCTAGGAGCAACATCCTGCTGTAGTCAGGGCTGTGAAGTCGGTAAGCCAAACCTTCGACTCCGACTCCTCAAATTCTCTTGCACCGACTCCGACTCCGGCTCCGACTCCGGCTCCGACTCCGGCTCCTACATATATTGCTTAGTTAGGTGAAAAATTTATTGTAGTACATGAATGTGTATGTGAACATCAGACATTTAATAATTTTTATGATGCGATAATCAAGATATTTGGATAGAACATAAAATATATTTATTGGAATACAACTTTAGAACACAAAAAACTGTAATAAATTGTAAATATGTAATACACTATGTAATATACAGTAGATTACATATATATCTTGTGTGTGTATATACACTGTGTATATATATATATATATATATATATATATATATTACATATTTACAATTTATTAGTTTTTTGTGTTCTAAAGTTGTATTCCAATAAATATTTTATGTTCTATCCAAATATCTTGATTATTGTATCATAAAAACAATTAAATGTCTGATGTTCACATTGTACTACAATAAATTTTTCACTTAAATATAAGCATTATACTAAATGTTATTATTTAGTAAAATATTCAGCACATTCTGCATTGCACTCCTGTCCCCAATTTATTATATATTTTAAGAGTCGGAGTCGGTGCATTTTATACCGACTCCGACTCCGACTCCACCAAAATGAGCTCCGACTCCACGACTCCGACTCCGACTCCACAGCCCTGGCTGTAGTGACACTAGTCCAGGCCCTTCATTCCTAATATCAGCCAAACAGGCATATTTACTAGGTTGTGCCAGGTCAGGACTAGGCTCCCTGACACTTTTCCCCCTACCTCTTCTTCTAACTGTTACCCAGCTACCTACCTCTGGGTCCTGATCTTCCCCACTTCCACCCTCCTCCATATCACTGGCCCCAGCTCTAAACTCCTCTCCAGGTTTGCAATGCCCCTGAGTGTTGCAAGCTGCTTATTTAGATCAGTTACCTTGGCTTCCAAATACGCAACATGCTTGCATCGAGTGCAGACATAGTCACCCTCGAACGGCTGCTCAAGGCATGCATACATCTGACAAGATACACACCTGGTAGCATTGTCCATGGAGCACCTATCAAATGGGGATCAACAGTAAAGTAGAAAAACAAAGAGAAAAAAACAAAAGAAACCCAATGGGAAACTTATAAGGATAAATTCAAACTATGTTCTTGTGTCAAACTATGTAATTGTGTTGAAACTATGCACTTATCTTAAATTCAGCACTTTACTTCAGTTCAGCACCTCGCTAGTACTGGCTGGTTTATATAGATGTACAATGAGAAGCTTCTAGAAACAGGTGTGACTAATCCTACTAATTGAATCACAAGACTAACTTTTTTTTTTTTTTTTCCCTTTTCACAGAATCACAAACAGACACACAATTCCCTAATGAAATTCAACAATTACAGTTATCACCACTATGTAATTGTGTTGAAACTATGCACTTATCTTAAATTCAGCACTTTACTTCAGTTCAGCACCTCGCTCGCTATATATAATATAATATAATATAATATAATATAATCTCCTATATCACACTGGGCACTAAATTGACACCCCAAAACCCTTTTGGTAATCTTCAGATTTAATGGTGCCTTGCACACAGTAAAGGCACCCAGCGCCAGAGGCAGTTGGATATCTTTGCCTTTGCTCCTCCACCATATTTGACTGTAGGTACTGTGGGGTTTTTGTTTTTTTTCTGTAGGCCTAATTGCGTTTTTGGTAAATAGTAGAATGATGTGCTTTACCAAAAGCTCTATCCTGGTGTCATCTATCAACAAGTCACTTTCCCCAGTACATCATAGCAATCTGCAGTTAAGCTTTTTTATGTCTCTGTCAGCAGTGATGCCCTCCTGGGTATCCTGCCACAGCATTTCATTTCACTCAAATGTGGATGGATAGTTCTCTCTGACACTAATGCACCCTGAGCCTGCAGGACAGCTTAAATTTCTTTGGAGCCTGTTTGGGGCTGCTTATACACCATCCTGACTATCCTGTGCTGCAATGTTTGATCACTTTTTTTGTCGTCCAGGGACATTTGGATACAGTGCCATGGGTTGTAAACTTCTTGATTTTATGTTGTGCACCGTGGACAAAGGAGCATCAAGATCTCTAGAGATGGACTTGTAACCTTGAATTTGACATTTTTCAACTATGTTGGTTCTTAAGTCCTCAGACAGTTCTCTTCTCTTTCTGTTCTCCTTGCTTAGTGTGACGCATACAGACACACAATGCAAAGATTCAGTCAACTTATCCCTTTTTATTTGATTTCATGTGTGATTTTCATATTGCCCACAACTGGTACTTCCCCAGGTGGGTTTGAATGGGCATGACAAGCCTGAAACAAAGTTGGTTACCCACAATTTTGAAAAGGTGGCAACAATTTTCTCCTGCCCATTTTTGGAGTTTTGTGTGGAATTTTGTGCAATTTGCTTTTTTTTTCCTGTTAGATTTTTGTGGTGTTCAAATACACACAAAGGAAATGCATATGTGTATTACAAAACATGTAATTGCAATGATTTTCTGGGAGAAATACTTCAGTTTCTGGAACAATTACAAGGGTGCCAACATTTTTGGCCTGTCAGCTTTGTCGGTCTGTCCTTGCTGTTTGAGGCCAAGATTACTTTGCCATTGTTAGGGGTGCTTCACACACAGCTAGCTCACTGCCGAGATCGCTGCTGAGTCACGTTTTTTGTGACGCAGCAGTGACCTCATTAGCGATCTCGCTGTGTGTGACACTGAGCAGCGATCTGGCCCCTGCTGCGAGATCGCTGCTCGTTACACACAGCCCTGGTTCGTTTTCTTCAAAGGCGCTCTCCCACTGTGACACACAGATCGCTGTGTGTGACAGCGAGAGAGCGACAAATGAAGCGAGCAGGGAGCAGGAGCCGGCGTCTGGCAGCTGAGGTAAGCTGTAACCAAGATAAACATCGGGTAACCAAGGTGGTTACCCGATATTTACCTTAGTTACCAGCCTCTGCAGCTCTCACGCTGCCTGTGCTGCCGGCTCTGGCTCTCTGCACATGTAGCTGCTGTACACATCGGGTTAATGAACCCGATTGTGTACAGCAGCTAGGAGAGCAAGGAGCCAGCGCTAAGCAGTGTGCGCGGCTCCCTGCTGTCTGCACATGTAGCTGCATTACACATCGTGTTAATTAACCCGATGTGTACTGTAGCTAGGAGAGCAAGGAGCCAGCGCTCAGTGTGCGCGGCTCCCTGCTCCCTGCACACACAGCTAAGCGGTGTGCGCTGGTAACTAATGTAAACATCGGGTAACCATACCCGATGTTTACCTTAGTTACCAGTCTCCGCAGCTTCCAGACGCCGGCTCCGTGCAAGCGCAGCGTCGCTTGCACGTCGCTGCTGGCTGGGGGCTGTTCACTGGTCGCTGGTGAGATCTGCCTGTTTGACAGCTCACCAGCGACCATGTAGCGATGCAGCAGCGATCCTGACCAGGTCAGATCGCTGGTCGGATCGCTGCTGCATCGCTAAGTGTGAAGGTACCCTTAGTTATGAAGAGAGATTTGATTAATAGCAATATAGAATTAATGTAAATTGTCTCTATGAAACCTGAAGGAGAACATTTTTGTGGGAAAGCAAGATTTGTGTCAGTCTCAAAACTTTTGCCCACAACCATATATCCACTCTGCTCTGTATAGGGGCATCACTGGACACGTCATGCTTAATAGCAGCCCCCCGCGCCCCGTTAGGCAGTGGTGAACATGCTATTAATCATCATGACATTGCCTGTCCCACGATGTCTACGGAGCACAGTGGGGGAAAAAAGCCGCCTCTCTGGTGATGGAGCCATTGTCACCTCTAACGTTGGGGAAACACATGAATATTTTAGCAATATTACTGTTCACAAATAGTGGGGGCTGTAAAAAAAGACTATTTTAAGAAGAATGAATACAGTCTCCATTTTGCGTTATAGGGAATGTGTTTATTTTTATTTTCTCAATATCACAATCTGTATTAAAAATAAAAATTGGGACTCTTACAGTTTTCACCCTGCCCACCGGAGCTACTTTAGTCTTTATTGTCCTGTACTTTCAGGAAATTAACACATACATTAGCAACAATACATGCATACCCTAGCTCTTTTATTAAAGCATCTAATGAGCGTGTGCAAAGGTCATTATGGAGAAGGGGGCGCAGGGTCAGTTGTCACATTGTGGATCCTGTGTTTTTAAAAGATTTTTACATACCCGTTTTCAGTTATTGTAATCCTACCTCTGATAACATGGAGCTACTTGGAACAGGACAGGAGGTAGGGGTCTAAATAAGCCCCAGTGACCAGTGTGAAAATTGAGAGTACTGTTATATATACAGTACATATACATTTTTTTTTTCCCAATTTAACCCCTTTCATGACCTTTTGACGTAAGTTACGTCATGGTCGGATAGGGGTTCACAACATATGATGTACACTTACGTCATGGCAATCGTGTGGTCACAGGAGATGTATCCACATGATTTCCACCAGGAACTCTGCATACGTTATAACTGTGGTGTGGCTAGCACAGCCATGGACAGTGGCCGAGCCGCCACTGGCTGTTGAACTCCATAAATACGATCAATAGCGATTGCAGCATTTAGGAGGCTGGGATAGGGAATGCGCTCCCTCTCCTGCCCGATCGGGTCACCTATGATGTGATCATGGGGTCTGTTTGTTCCCATACTAACCCAAGGTCAAATTATGACCTATGGGTTAGCTGGCTACGGTGGCCTTTTAGACCATGCCAGCAGCATGGTCTAACAAGCATTCTGTTAGTGTAACACTGGCAGGTATAATTTATTGCAATCGATGTGCATTGCAATACATTATAACAAAAAATCAGTGTAATAAAAGTTGATGTCCCATATAAGGACTAAATAATAAACTTGAAACAAAATTTAAATTGTAAAAATCTGAAAATAAAGAACAAAAAACATTTTACCATTTTTTTAAATACATAGTTATGTAAAAACAAAAAATAAACCAAAGTACATATTTTGGTATCGCTAAACAGTCACACCAGTTAACCCCTTTAGTGAACACCATAAAAATAATAAATAAAAAACGTAGCAAAAACTATTGTTTCATTATACAGCTGGCCAAAAAAAATTGGAATGAAACCAGATGAAAAAGTCATATGTAAATAAGAATGGTATAGCTGAAAATATCACCTTGTCCTGCAAGAAACAAGCTGCCATACAGCTCCGTCAGCGGGAAAATAAGAAAGCTATAGCTCTCGGAATATAGCAATAAAAAGCTAATTTTTTTTCTTTGAAATTGTTATTGGGTAAAAGTGGCAAAACCTAAATTACCGTATATATGCCTGTCAAAATGTGACCGCTAGATGAAACAGCGCGCCATGGTAAGCATTCACTTACCCGGCGCCATCGGAAGTCACGTGACATGATCACGTGGATCCAATGGTTGCCATGGTAGCACAGGGTCATGTGATGACTCCTGTAGCTATCATGAATCACTTCCTCTTACACCCGGCAGACTGCCATTTGTAATAGGAGAGCTGTTTTTCTGGAGATCTCAGCTGTGTGGCTGTGATCTGGAGAAATGGAAGAGCGATCAGACATTATTTATATATATAATATATATATATATATATATATATATTCCTTATAGTACCCTAGGGGGTCTGTTGAAATAAAACAAAGTTTTAAAAAATTAAAAATAAAACCATCAAATCACCCCCCATTTGCCCCATTGAAAATCAAAGGGTTAAAAAATATACACATATTTGGTATAGCCGCGTTCAGAAATGCCTGATCTATCAAAATATAACATCAGTTAGCCTGATCGGTAAATGGTGTAGCATCAAAAAAAAATTCCAAACGCCAAAATAACGTTTTTTGGTCGCCACGTATTTTGCGCAAGATGCAATAACAGGTGATCAAAAGGTAGCATCTGCGCAAAAATAGTACCATTAAAAACGTGAACTGGAAATGCAAAAAAAAAAAAAGCAGTCACTGAGCCCCAGATCCCGACAAATGAGAGCGTTACGGATCATGGAAAGTGGCTCAAAAAGTGCGCCTTTATTTATTTATTTTTTTTTTACAAACTTGTGAATTTTTTAACCCCTTAGATAAAAGTAAACCTATACATGGTTGGTGTTTACAAACTCGTAACGTCCTGAGGCATCATACCCACACATCAGTTTTACCATATAGTGAACACTGTGAATAATATATCCCAAAAACAATCATGCAGTCACACTTTTTGCAATTTTGTTTTACACTTGGAATTTGTTTTGCCTTTTTCCAGTACAATATACGGTAAAACTCAAGGTTTCATTCAGAAGTGCAACTTGCAAAAAATAACCCCTTATGGCGAGGTTGACTGAGAAATAAAAGTTCCTGCTTTCAGAAGGAGGAGAGTTAACCCCCCCCATCCAAAAAAAAAATGGAAAATCATCCAAAAAAAAAAAATGGAAAATCGCCTGGGGGTGAAGAAAGAAAAAAAAAAAAGGGGGTTAGTGTGATAGTAGCCAAAACGAAAACAACTCTGTATTTAAATCTGGTATTGCTGTAATCGTACTGACCTGAGGAATAAAGCCGCCTAATAACGTATAACCTCCGGGGTAAACGGCATGAAAAATAAATCGTTTTTCCACTGCTGTTCATTTGTCCTGCTGCCTAAAGATTACAGTAAGGCGTGGATCTAATGTATCCTGTGCTCTATGCTGAGCACTTACATAGGCAATTACGCGTAAATCTCTGAAAAATGTAATTCAGACAAAAGTCCCTGTATGGAATGGATCCATTGAGGGTTTCACCAGATTCGCGTATAAAAGGTAAATATGAGCTGGTCTTTATGTTCTGTATCCCAAGTTGCCACAAATATCATTCAAGTCAACCCACAAAAAAAACAAGTCCCCACTCAGGTCTGTCACCTGTTAACAGAAATATAGGGGGCTTTTCGCATTACTTTGTTAGCACAAAGGCTCCGGAAAAGCACTATGGCTCTCACCATAATGAAATCCAGCAAATTCTGTTCTGCCAAATCCAAATGAACCCTTCCCTTTTGAGTGCCACAATGTGGCTAAACCACAGTTAACATCCACATGTTTGATATTGTTGTGAGGAGAGCCCACTTAATTTATTGGGTGTGTGTCTACAGAAGCACGAGCTGGGCACAATGTACGGGCACTACAATGTACTGGGCACTACAAAGGCTTACTTACAATTTTTAATTCTGCAAAATTCACTGTGTTTAACTCCAGGGGTGTTATCCAGAGACCAAATCGTCACTACCCATAGATGAATTCCCAGAAGACTTTTATTTGCAAAATCTCATTTCTTCTGTTCTAACACATATGGGCTCTGCAAATGGAGTCTACAAACTATTCTAGGAAAATCTGTGTGCCAAAGGTCAAATGGCGCTCCCTCCCTCCCGAGCTGTAAAAAAAAAAAAAAAAAAAAGGCCCCAGAACACATTATGGGGCCTTTTTTAAAAAATTTTTTAAACATACTTCCCTTGTGAAAATTGGAAATCTGAGACTAACACGACATTTTAATGGTAATAAGTAGTTATTTTTTCTTCACCGCCTAATAGTATAAAATTTTGTCACACACATGTAGTTTCGAAATGCTTATTGCACCGCTGGATGAATTCATTGAGGGGTGCAGTTTGTAAAATGGGGTCACTTGTGGGGGGTTTCTGCTGCTCTGGCACCTGAGGGGCTCTGCCAATGTGACATGGTAACCGCAAACCATTCCAGCTAAGCAACTAATTCTGCACTCCAACATTGTGCTCCTTCCCTTCTCAGCTTTGCCCTGTACCTCAAAAATAGTTTCCGATAACTTGGAGGGTATTGGCAGAAAATAAGCTATGTGATACTTTTTTTTTTTTTTTATTTATTTATTTTTATTAGCCATTATAAAGCATTGTTTTAGTGAAAAATGTTTTTTCACCCCTCCCCCCGTCAGTGTTATAAAATTCTATGGCATACGTTTTGTATAAATATGATCACTGCACTCCTAGATGAATTCATTGAGGGGCGTAGTTTGGAAAATGAGGTCACTTATTGGGGGTACTCTGCTTTTCTGGCATGTCAGGGGCTCTGCAATGTCAAATGACACCTCCAAACCATTTCAGCAAAATCTGCACTCCATTATGGAGCTCCTTCCCTTTCTCCTTTTGTACTGTGCCTCAAAGGTAGGTTTTGACCAGAAATTGGGTATTGTTGAACTCAGGAGAAAATGAAAGTACAATTTGTTACACAATTTCTCTTATTACAATTTTTGAAAATAAAAACTTTGGAGTCAAAGAAACATTTTAATGGAAATATGGTCTTTTTTTTTTTATTTGCAAAGACCAATGTTAAACAATTCCCTGAATTATTTGAGGGTTCAAATTGTTCACTACACCCCTGGTTGAATTCCTTGAGGGGTGTAGTTTCTAGCATGGGTTAATTCCCAGGATGCAGCCTGTCCGGATGGTGGGCACGTAGCCTAAGGGCTTGTTCGCACGTACATGCTGAAATTTCTGCAGCGATTTGTCAGCACATGTGCGCTTCAGATCGCTGCAGAAACACTGCGTAATGGGATGCAGTGTGTCTGCAGAATAAATGATGATTTCATGTGCTCTGGATGCTGCCTCTCCCATAGACAGAGTGGGAGCTGCATCCAAAGCGCACCAAATAAGTGACATGCTGCATTTTTTAATGCACAAATTTGGGTCAAAATTTTAACATTGAAATCGCTGCATTCAAAAAAGCAACGTGCGCAAGGATTATTTACCAACTTCATCATAGATTGTGCAGAGGACGCATGCAATTACGCTGCAGTGCTAGACGCAGCGTAAATGCATGAAATTACGCAACGTGCGCACATGCCCTCAGGGTATGTGCACGCGCTGCAGAAATTTTCTGCATAAAAAACGCACAAAAAATGCATGCGTTTCTGATGCCTTGTTTTTAGTAAATTCATTAGGTGGAAGGACGAAAAAATACAGGAAAAAAATGCATGCAACAATTGACATGCTGGTTCTTCTGCACCAAAAACCGCAAAGCAAAAAGAAGCAACACTTCTCATTTTTGGGATAAGGATAGACATGCAGATTTGGACAACAAATTGCATGATAAACTGCACCAAAAACTGCAATGTGCGCACAGGGCCTTAGGGTATGTGCGCACTAGGTGTTTTTTTGTGGCATAAAAAAATGCGTTTCTGGCCGCTAAAAAAAAGCAAAACGCATCAAGAAAGCATGCATTTTTACCGCAATTTGGTGCGTTTTTGGCTGCGTTTTGCTGTGTTTGTATTCACTGTTTTTGTTTGTTTTTTTTTAACTCACTGAACAATGCCATTAAAGATTGGGGAAAAAAAAAAAGATCTGATGTAATTTCCTGCTTCAATCTGTTCTCCTTCATTCTCCACTAGTGTATGCAGGAGAGCAGATAGCAGCTGCAGAACTACAAGGCTCAGCATGTTTGATCCAGGACTGTATGCTGGTGGGAGAGGCAGAGGGAGCAGAACTACAAGGCTCAGCATACTCCATCCACTAGTGTATGCAGGAGAGCAGACAGCAGCTGCAGAACTAAAAGGCTCAGCATCCTCCATCCAGGACTGTATGCAGGAGTTTTTTGCCCAAAAACGTTAAAGAAACAAAAAACGACGTGGGCTTCGCCATATTTTTGTATGCTAGCCAGGTACAGCAGGCAGGTACGGGCTGCCTCCAACCCCCACCTGTCTATTTGTACCCGGCTGGGAACCAAAAATATAGGGAAGCCCTTTGTTTGTTTTTTTTTTGTTTTTTTATTTTAATTATTTCATGAATTTCGTGAAATAATTAAAAAAATGACATGGGTTCGCCCAATTTTTGTGTCCAGCCAGGTACAACTAGGCAGCTAGGGATTGGAATCCGCAGCGTAGGGTGCCCATGCTTCCTGGGCACCCCCGCTGTGAATTGCAGTCCGCAGCCGCCCCCAGAAAATGGCGCTTTCATAGAAGCGCCATGTTCTGGCGCTTTATCCAACTCTTTCAGCGGCCCTGATGTCGGGTGGCTCGCTGGGTAATAATGGGGTTAGGGCTAGCTATGTATTATCAACTGGCCCTAAGCCCGAAATTAATGGTGTCACACCAATATTAGACATGGCCACCATGAATTTCTAGTACAGATAAAAAAAATACACAGAGAAAAATATTTTAATTAGAAATAAAACACAACACAATTAGTGACTCCATCTTTATTGAAATAAAGAACCTGCCATCCGCAGTAATCCTGGGTCAAGGGTCCAGCGATGTCCAATCCGGATGCAATATCATCTGATCGATTTGCCAGAAAAAAGGCAAAGCGATCAGATGATGTGTCAGGTTCAAGGATGGGAATCACATGACATATCAGCTGATTGTATAAACGGCGTTTATACAATCAGCTGATGCATCAGTAGAAAAAAAACAAACTACACACCTCTGTGCAGACTCCCGTCCGATCGCTGCAGGAGCTGCTGGTAATCAGTGATGCGGTCACCCGACCGCATCAGCTGATCGTTTAAGCCGGTAAAAAGTCGGCCTCACTACGAGACTTAAGAGTGCTTTACACGCTGTGACATCGCTAACGATATATCGTCGAGGTCACGTCGTTAGTGACGCACATCCAGCGCCGTTAGCGACATTGCAGTGTGTGACACCAAGGAGAGACTATCAAGGAGCGCAAAAACGAATCGTTGCTCGTTGACACGTCGCTCCTTTCCCAAATATAGTTGCTGCTGCAGGTACGATGTTGTCCATCGTTTCTGTGGTAGCGCACATCGCTATGTGTAACACCGCAGGAACGACTAACATCTCCTTACCTGCGTCTACCTGCAATGAGGGAGGAAGGAAGGAGGTAGGCGGCATGTTCCGGCCGCTCATCTCCGCCCCTCCTCTGCTATTGGACAGCTGCCGTGTGACGCCGCACGAACCGCCCCCTTAGAAAGGAGGCGGATTGCTGGCCAGAGTGACGGCACAGGGAAGGTAAGTCCGTGTGACGGGTGTTAGCGATGTTGTGCGCCACGGGCAGCGATTTGCCCGTGAGGCACAACCGACGGGGGCGGGGTCTCTAGCGATATCAGTACCGATATCGCAGCGTGTAAAGTTCCCTTTATACTATCAGTTGAACACTGGCAGGTCCTGCAGCCATCGGACGTGACCCGGGAGTCTGCAGACAGGTGAGTATGACCTTTTTTTTTTCTACTGTTCACTTTTGATTTCGCAGCTGCTTCCTCCTCCCGTACGGACATGACGCAGGAGGGGACGCAGCAGTGGCGGTACCGGGAGGATTCACACTTCTGAGTTTACCAACACAAGGAATCCTCTTCCTGTACACGTGACTGTACTACCCACCCCTTGCGTTTATAGCTGCGTTTGTAGTCATAGAAACGCAGCTATATTTGCAATTTGCGTTTTTTATTGCTTTTTTGAACATCTCATTGAACTCAATGGATGAAAAACACAGTGAAAAATGTGGGAATAATTGACATGCTGCGTTTTTGTGGGCACCACAAGAACGCAGCTAAAAAAAACGCTCTATGTAGACCGCAAAAATGAAAACTCATAGACTTTACTGGTGAAGCAAAGTCATGCAGTTTTCTGAACAAAAACGCACTCAAAAGTGCCTAGTGCGCAAATAGCCTTACACTGACATTTTATAAAGGACGACTATTAAGATGCATGCAATAAAAAACACTAATATACTGTATATACCATAGGAGTGGGGTAATCTGGCTACCTACTACACACGTGTCTTGTATAAACGTTTGCTGTTTCTTAATATGTGGGGGTACAATGAGAACTGATAAAGGTAAGCGGTGAGAGAAGGATAAATTGTTGATCATTAACTGCCTTTACAATGCATTGGGTCGGAGATTCTTGGTTTTGGAGTGTTTTCACATTTGGACACTTTCTTGGAAATATGCAATGTCCAGTTAGTGATAACAGCTGGTTTTTGCTGACTAGTGATCGGTCTGTAGATCGAAAGACCTTACTGGCTCCAAATGCTTAATCCCAAAGCCACTGCTCTTTCTTAGAATCTAGAAGCATCTTGATGGGGGATGGCTATTTATATTGGCAACTGCGATATTGAAAGGGTGTCGGCAAACATTCAGGGAGACAAATCCAAATGTAAATATTTTTAAATTTATAAGGATGAAGAATAAAAAAAAACAAGAAACTGCTCATATTTAAGGGGCTGTTTACTACAAGACAAGCTCAGCTTAACCACTTCAGGACCAATATAAAATAAAGCAGTGTATACTCTCCTCCTGCGGTGACATGCCATTGGCTGCAATTTACATGTAACAAAAACAATGGGCGGCCACCTGCAGCCATTATTTTTTAATCAGAGCGTATGTCTGCCCTGTCAGCATGTTGATGAACTGCGGCTGGCAGCCCATCGCTCGCCGTCTGCGGCTGGCAGCCCATCGCTCGCTGTCTGCGGCTGGCAGCCCATCGCTCGCCCTCTGCGGCTGGCAGCCCATCGCTCGCCCTCTGCGGCTGGCAGCCCATCGCTCGCCCTCTGCGGCTGGCAGCCCATCGCTCGCCCTCTGCGGCTGGCAGCCCATCGCTCGCCCTCTGCGGCTGGCACATGACCCAACCAGTCACAATTGCAGGATACCAAATCAAGCACAGGCAAGCATGATTGGAAAGTCCAAGGCAGGACTAGTACAGGAAAATCAAAATATGCCTTGCCGGACTAATCCTGGCTCCTTAGCATATGCAGCGCTGCAGGATAAAAGTACATTGTAGAAAGACTGCAGCGTTGGTAAATTACGATACATCAAACACCTTATTAGTGTTAGGAAATCTGCACCCAGGTTGTTGACGTACTTATTGCATTGTGGACTTTTATGAAGCTGCGTGCGAGCCCCAGAGGTGGCCTCCGTATCTGT
This sequence comes from Anomaloglossus baeobatrachus, assembly GCF_048569485.1. Taxonomy (NCBI): domain Eukaryota; kingdom Metazoa; phylum Chordata; class Amphibia; order Anura; family Aromobatidae; genus Anomaloglossus; species Anomaloglossus baeobatrachus. Next base: position 598,672,044 of record NC_134353.1, on the reverse strand, counting down.
CTGATGCATATGGCATGTCCTGTGGATCTGCCACAAATATCACCCTTTAAGGTTTAATTTAGAGAATGATTGTACACCGGATGATTTCTCCAAATCTTTAGAGTCCTGGATTTATCATTCGTATTTTTTTTTCTCTCTTGTTCTTTCATTCTCTCTTGTGGTTTTCCTTGACGTTGTTACCACCAGATTCTCCATAGTGGAGTGCATAGTTCAGGACTTTGTTATAAAAATTGAAGGAAAAAATGCTGGCCACTGCTTACCATACCATCATAAATGTCTGCGGCGTCTTCTGAATTAGGTCCCTCCCGTATAGGAGAGCCACGTGAGGTTATGCAGTCCTGCAGCATGGTCTTGGGAGCCTCCACCTTTAGTTATCCGGCTAGAGGGAATCTGACGGATCCGGAGGTGCTATTGACAAAGATCAGTAAGCGTCCGTTCAAAGAAAGATCGGCAGCACTTGGCGGTGAAAAAAGCTTTAATCGTGCTTCATGCAGACAGGTGAGACAACGGCAAAAGGGGGAGGGAGCATGTAGGACGACCTACGTGCTCCCTCCCCCATACCTCCCCCTTTTGCCGTTGTCCCAACTGTCTGCATGAAGCACGATTAAAGCTTTTTTCATCGCCGAGTGCTGCCGATCTTTCTTTGAATAGTTCATGACTTTTACACAGAATAAAAAATTCTCTTTATTTTTGACTTTAAGCTTTTTGTGCACGTTTTTAAGAGCAAAACATTATGCTGTGTTAGTGACATGCGAGTCCTAACATTTGTGCAACTGTTTTTGTCATACAAAAATATTTCTCCAGACGTACTAGGGTACATTTGCACAAAAAAGTACAACTTTTTAAAGAACATTTAAAAAATAACAGGTATAAAAAAATATATAAATATACAGGTGAAAACACATTTAAGTAATAAAAAAACACTAATTCAAAGAATTTATTACGAATCAAAAACTGAAAAAACTGACACAAACACAATAATGAATTGTTTCCTATGTATTTTTGGAAGTTTAATTGACAGTCATTTTGTGAGCCTATATATCCACTTTTTCGTTCCTTGCCCTATGTAGTGTGGATTTGCAGCCTGTATTACATTGGTGCTAGAATTCCATCAGGAAGTACAGCTGCCAAATTAAAAGCAGAAGATTCTCCTGTTGTAGACCCCATTGTGTTTTTAATTTCTTTTCTGGTGGAGCCACTCCCTTTTTATTGAATCGAGCTATTCCTTTTTGGCTTTCCTCCAGCGGAAATGCTTCTTATCCTTCTTCTAAATCCTCGGTACTCTTTCTGAGCAAACAAACTGAACTCCGTGAGTGCACAGTGGTCAATTACACTTCCATTCTAATCCATTTCCCAGTTCTACATTGCTGTGATGACTAATTATGTTGCTGTTCCACAGGGAAAGCAAAATTCCCGTCTGTGTATGATGAAAATGAGTCCGATAAGGGTTTGAAGCGCCCGCATCAAACATACCAGGTGGTGCCACATGCATTGTAGGAGGACATTCTCTTTTGTATTTCTTCTTATATTTTCATGTGTCATCAACCTCTAGCCCAAGACGACCTTATTTTGTGTTTAAGACTCATAGACCTATCCATATGATATCTTACTAGAAGGTGGCTCGATTCTACGCATCGGGTATTCTAGAATGTACGTATTGTGTAGTTCATGTATGATTTTTGTTATAGATATAGATATAAATATATATATATATATATATATATATATATATATATATATATATATATATATATATATATATATATATATATATATATAGATAGATAGATAGATAGATAGATAGATAGATAGATAGATGTTGTTGTGTGTAGTTACCAGGTGTTTGTGTAGGGCGCTGTACATGTTCTGGGTGTTGTCTGGGTGTGGCGGGGGGTGAGAGCGGTGTTGTATGTGTGTTGCGTTGTTTGTGGAGCGCTGTGTGTCTGTTGTGTGTGTGTGTGTGTTGCGCGGTTTGTGTGGGTGTGGTGTGTTTTGGGGGGAGGTATGTTTTGTGCAATGTGTGTGTTGTGCGGTATATGCGTATATTTATGTATGCCGCGGTGTTTGTGTGTTGGGTGTTGTGTGTGTGCAGCGTTGTCTGTGTGTGTGGGTGTCTGTGTATGGCGGTGTTTGTGGTTCCCTGTGTGTGTGTGTGTGTTGGGGGGAGGTGCGCACCCCCCATCATGCCCCATCCCCTATGCTGCGCATTCCCCATCGTGCTCCATCCCCCATGCTGCGCACCCCCATCGTGCTCCATCCCCCATGCTGCGCACCCCCATCGTGCTCCATCCCCCATGCTGTGCACTCCCCATCGTGCTCCATCCTCCATGCTGCGCACTCCCCATCGTGCTCCATCCTCCATGCTGCGCACTCCCCATCATGCTCCATCCCCCATGCTGCGCACCCCCCATCGTGCTACATCCCCCATGCTGCGCACCCCCCATCGTGCTACATCCCCCATGCTGCGCACTCCCCATCGTGCTACATCCCCCATGCTGCGCACCCCCCATCGTGCTACATCCCCCATCGTGCTACATCCCCCATGCTGCGCACTCCCCATCGTGCTACATCCCCCATGCTGCGCACCCGCCATCGTGCTCCATCCGCCATGCTGCGCACTCCCCATCGTGCTACATCCCCCATGCTGCGCACTCCATCGTGCTACATCCCCCATGCTGCGCACTCCCCATCGTGCTACATCCCCCATGCTGCGCACTCCCCATCGTGCTACATCCCCCATGCTGCGCACTCCCCATCGTGCTACATCCCCTATGCTGCGCACCCCCCATCGTGCTCCATCCCCTATGCTGCGCACCCCCCATCGTGCTACATCCCCCATGCTGCGCACCCCCCATCGTGCTACATCCCCCATGCTATAATAGTTCTCCTATTATACTCAGAGAGGAGTATAATAGGAGGACTGTAATAGGAGGAGTAGTCCTGGGGGGAGAGGAGTATAATGCCGGCTCCCTGCACATGTGTACCGGGAGCCGGTGTACACTGGTAACTATGATACACATCGGGTAACTAAGGGACCTTAGTTAACCGATGTGTATAATGGTTACCAGCGTTCACGGGCTCCGTTAAGATCCCAGCATCGCAAGGTTATGTCTGGCGCTGCTGGGATCGTGACGGAGCCGGTGTACACTGGTAACTGATACACATCGGGTAACTAAGGGACCTTAGTTACCCGATGTGTATAATGGTTACCAGCGTTCACGGGCTCCGTCAAGATCCCAGCATCGCAAGGTTATGTCTGGTGCTGCTGGGATCGTGACGGAGCCGGTGTAGAAGCAAGCGATATCCCAGGATGTTGTGAGTGTGTGGATGTGATGTGTGAGGTGTGAGAGTGAGTGTGATCTGATGTGTGTGTGTACTCACCTGGTAGTCGGAGCGCCGTGTCAGTTGGGCAAGAGCGAGCGTGCATTGCGTGAGGGGGGCGGGGCCTGCAGAGAGCCGGGGCGAGAGGCCAATCCGTGTGGGGGGGCGGGGCCATGGCGAGCCCAGCGGCCAATCAGCTTTGTGTCACCGTAAGGACACAATTTTGGAGCATGACAGACAGACAGAATAAGGCAATTATATATATAGACTAGAAGGTGGCCCGATTCTACGCATCGGGTATTCTAGAATTTACGTATTGTGTAGTTCATGTATGATTTTTGTTATATATATATATATATATATATATATATATATATATAGATGTTGTTGTGTGTAGTTACCAAGTGTTTGTGTAGGCGCTGTACATGTTCTGGGTGTTATCTGGGTGTGACGGGGGGTGAGAGCGGTGTTGTATGTGTGTTGCGTGTGTTGCGTTGTTTGTGGAGCGCTGTGTGTCTGTAGCGTTGTGTGTGTGTTGCGCGGTTTGTGTGTGTGGTGTGTTTTGGGGGGAGGTATGTTTTGTGCAATGTGTGTGTTGTGCGGTATGTGCGTATATTTGTGTGTGCAGCATTGTCTGTGTGTGTGGGTGTCTGTGTAGGGCAGTTGTTTGTGGTTCCCAGTGTGTGTGTGTGTGTGTGTGTGTGTGTGTGTGTGGTGTGTTGTGCAGTGCGCGCGTGTGTGTGTGTGCATCAGCCTCTCTTCTCTCAGCCTACCTCTCCCAGCCTCCCTCCTCCCAGCCTCCCTCTCCCAGCCTCCCCAAGCATCAGCCTCCACCAGCATCAGCCTCTCTCCTTCCAGCCTCCCCCAGCATCAGCCTCCGCCAGCATCAGCCTCTCTCCTTCCAGCCTCCTCCAGCATGAGCCTCCCTCTCCCAGCCTTCCCCAGGATCAGCCTCTCTCCTCCCAGCCTCCGTCCTCCCAGCCTTCCCCAGCATCAGCTTTCCCCTCCCAGCCTCCCTCAGCATCAGCCTTCCCCAGCATCAGCCTCTCTCCTCCCAGCCTCAGCCTCTCTCCTTCCAGCCTCCCCCAGCATCAGCCTCTCTCCTTCCAGCCTCCCTCAGCATCAGCCTCCCCTTCCCAGCCTTCCCCAGGATCAGCCTCTCTCCTCCCAGCCTCCTTCCTCCCAGCCTCCCCCTCCCAGCCTCCCTCAGCATCAGCCTTCCGCTCCCAGCCTCCCCCAGCATCAGCCTCCCCAAGCATCAGCCTCCACCAGCATCAGCCTCTCTCCTTCCAGCCTCCCCCAGCATCAGCCTCTCTCCTTCCAGCCTCCATCAGCATCAGCCTCCCGTTCCCAGCCTTCCCCAGGATCAGCCTCTCTCCTCCCAGCCTCCTTCCTCCCAGCCTCCCCCTCCCAGCCTCCCTCAGCATCAGCCTTCCCCTCCCAGTCTCCCCCAGCATCAGCCTCCCCAAGCATCAGCCTCCACCAGCATTAGCCTCTCTCCTTCCAGCCTCCCCCAGCATCAGCCTCCCCAAGCATCAGCCTCCACCAGCATCAGCCTCCCTCGTCCCAGCCTCCCCCAGCATCAGCCTCCCCCAGCATCAGCCTCTCTCCTCCCAGCATCAGCCTCTCTCCTCCCAGCATCAGCCTCTCTCCTCCCAGCATCAGCCTCTCTCCTCCCAGCATCAGCCTCTCTCCTCCCAGCATCAGCCTCTCTCATCCCAGCATCAGCCTCTCTCCTCCCAGCATCAGCCTCTCCTCTCTGTCCCCAGCATCAGCCTCTCTCCTCCCAGCCTTCCCCAGCATCAGCCTCTCTCCTCCCAGCCTTCCCCAGCATCAGCCTCTCTCCTCCCAGCCTCCCCCAGCATCAGCCTCTCTTCTTCCAGCCTCCCCCAGCATCAGCCTCTCTCCTTCCAGCCTCCCCCAGCATCAGCCTCCCTCTCCCAGCCTTCCCCAGGATCAGCCTCTCTCCTCCCAGCCTCCGTCCTCCCAGCCTTCCCCAGCATCAGCTTTCCCCTCCCAGCCTCAGCCTCTCTCCTTCCAGCCTCCCCCAGCATCAACCTCTCTCCTTCTAGCCTCCCTCAGCATCAGCCTCCCCTTCCCAGCCTTCCCCAGGATCAGCCTCTCTCCTCCTAGCCTCCTTCCTCCCAGCCTCCCCCTCCCAGCCTCCTTCAGCATCAGCCTTCCCCTCCCAGTCTCCCCCAGCATCAGCCTCCCCCTCCCAGCCTTCCCCATGATCAGCCTCTCTGCTCCCAGCCTCCTCCAGCACGCCGTGCTCCTCTGCCGACACTCACACACCCGATCGCATCCACTCACACACACCCGATCGCATCCACTCACACACACCCGATCGCATCCACTCACACACACACCCGATCGCATCCACTCACACACACCCGATCGCATACACTCACACACACCCGATCGCATACACTCACACACACAGACACTGACGATATCGCACATACGCGCTCACACTCACAACATCCGGAGATACCACATGCCTCTGGCCATGTGATCCTCCGTCAGGTCCTGGAAGGTCACAACAGCACAGTATCGAGGCCGAGAAGCAAGCGATATCGCCGGATGCTGTGAGTTTGTGGATGCGATGTGAGGTGTGTGTGAGGTATGTGTGTGAGAGTGAGTGTGATCTGATGTGTGTGTATGTTTGTGTGTGTGCTGTTATGTGTGTGCGTGTGGATCTTCCGCCGCAGCAGGACCTTGATGCGCTTGTAACCATGCGAGCATGGTTACCAACGTATCCACACCTCTCCCGTGCGAGCGGGGGCCGGGGGTGTGGAGTACAGTACTCACCTCCGTGACAGCCGTGTCAGTTCGGGGAATGCGCGGGGGGAGGGAGGGGGCGGGGCCAGAGCTAGCGTGCATTGCGTGAGGGGGGCGGGGCGTGGCGTGGCCGAATTGCCAATGCCTGCAGGGTGCCGGGGCGAGAGGCCAATCTGTGGGTGAGGCGGAGCCTGGGCGAGCGGCTGGCCAATCCGTGTGGGGGCGCAGCCTGGGCGAGCGGCCAATCGGTGTGGGGGGGTGGGGCCATGGCGAGCCCAGCGGCCAATCAGCTTTGTGTCACCGTAAGGACACAATTTTGGAGCATGACAGATAGACAGACAGACAGACAGACAGACAGAATAAGGCAATTATATATATAGATAAGAATGATGTATGCTTTAGCTCTACTTGCTTGGCCTGGAGAATAAGAAGAATTGTTAGGAACAACTTTAGAGGAGACTACAGAGGTAATCTGCGAATTTCGAAGTAGCATTATGTAAATATGGTAGAGTAAATGAAGGCTTGGGTTTGCACTGCTTCAATGACAATGTGCAAGTATAAGGCTAGTTTCACACTTGTGTTGAACGGTATCCGTTGCATTGCGTTGTGTGACGGATGCAACGGATGTGTTGCATATAGTTGCACAACGGATGCTGCAAAACAACGGAATCCGTTTTTGATTTTTTTTTTTTACAGTTTTACCGGCGGCAGACTATTGTGAACGATCAGCTGATCGCTCCCAGTAGCCGGCCGCTGGGTGATCAGCTGATCGCTCCCAGTAGCCGGCCGCCGGATGATCAGCTGATCGCTCAATGCAGCCGGCCACTGGGTGATCAGCTGATCGCTCCCTGCAGCCGGCTGTCGGGTGATCAGCTGATCGCTCCCTGCAGCCGGCCGCTGGGTGATCAGCTGAGCGCTGTCACTTGCCGGCGGCCGGGCATGCCAGCGGTCGGGCGCTCAGCTGAGCGCTGTCACTTGCCGGCGGGCGGGCGCTCAGCTGAACGTTCGGCCACCGCGAGCCAAAATAAAGTTTGTGATTTAAAAAAAAAAGCATGCGCAGTGAAATCCAGAGGATTCCACTGCTCAAAACAACGTTACATGCTGCGTTCCTCCCGCTGGGCGGAAGCAACGGAGCGTCGCCCAGCGGAAGCAACGCAGGTCCTTTTGGTACAATCCGTCATTCATACAAGTCTATGGGAAACGGCGGAATCCGTTAACGGATTCCGCTGTTTTCCAAAAGGGCGGATTGTAACGGAAGGAAAACAACGCAAGTGTGAAAGTACCCTAAAATCAAGCATCTGCTCAATTTATTTCTGTATCTATCTATACTCTGACGAGGATAAAAGGTAACAATGATTACAACTTTTGGCATTGACTCCAGTTCTCACCATTCACTACAGCTGCGGGTGTAAGGCTACCTTCATTTTATAGACAAGCATCTTGCCTATCGCATACATAAATTTGACTTGCAGCTATTTAGCATAGGATTAGTTATGCAGACTCTTGTCATGTCACTCCATTGTTACTGTTTTGCTCCTAAAAATCTAAATTTAAAATGTTATTTTATTAGTATTGTGTAAATTCATCTTGGGCTCTCAACACTGCCTGAATCATGCGTATGCTTTCTATCAGATCCAACCATGTCTCGACCATAATCTGATCCCAGGTCTTTTCTATATATTCGCAAAGTTGGTGCATACTGGTCGACTCACTTGGGTATGGCTCTCACATCGGATGCCATACGTTCGTGTGATTCCAGCCTTATGGAGAATATCAGCCACCTCTACTGCTGTTTGTGTTGTGTTGCTGATAGGACCTTGTGATGAGCTGATTTGTTGATATTTTGCCTTGGTGTCAACCTCTTGGCTTTTGAATGGATGGATGGACTTCATATCATATTCTTCCAACTGTCATGGCACTCACATGATTCAGTTTGGCAATTTTCTTGGCCGAAAAAAAAATATCAATGAGCTAGACAAGGCTGTTTCTCTTTTCTTAGGAAATATTCTTCATGGCCGCTCCTCGATTCGAACCAGTGACCTTTCTCACTAAGCTATTAGTGAATTAAGTGGTAATTTGTAGTATACAGGAAGAAACAGATTTTTCAAACACCAGCAGCAAAACCGTAACAATGCAGTAACATGATGATAATCTGCACAACTAATCATATGGTAAATAATTGCAAGTCAAACTTGTGTATGAGATAGCCAAGAAGATTGTCGATAAAATTAAGGTAGTCTCAGGCTCACAGCTGTAGTAGATGGTGAGATATGGCGCCTGAAAGTCAAAAGTTTAAAACATCGTCACTCTTTTTCTATTCAGTATGTGTGTTTGCATAGATGGATATCTATATACAGTGTGTCCAGCCATAGCCTGTCCACCGCCATTAACTTGAGAACGGCGGCAGCTATAGGCATAGAAGTGGTGTCTAGGTATAGTAAAGTAGCCATGCGCTGCGCAATGAAACCACCTATAGCGCCACCTGGTGGAAAACAACGGAGTTAGCATTTTTATCTTGAAAACGGAACGAGATAGTTAAAAAATGGGAATTACAAAGTTGTAGGGCATCATCAATTCAATACGAATCAACACCTTTTCTCAATGCCAAACAGCTCCTATCCAGACATCCACCATTTTGTTAAACAACATACTTACTGACTCCTGAATAGCTGCTGTTTCTTATATTAATATTATAAATATGTTCAGCATTCTTTTTCATTTTTCTGCTTGTACATCCGATGTATAGAAGAGAACAGGTAGTACATTCAACGCAATAGATGACGTGTGCTGTCACAATTCATAAAACAATTAATATTATGAACACTATCGTTTGTGTCTTTTTTTTGCAAATGTATAGACATTGCATTTTTTCCCAAAGCATTGATGGAAACCGTTAATAGATAATCAAGTAGCATTAGTCACACTTTTAATAGTGAATAGTCTTAGAGAAACTGCATTGCAAATAGATTTGCCCTTTTGTTCAACACGTCTAAACCCATCGGATAAGATTTCACAAACTGTTATCCTGAAACCATATGGGAGCATATCTGTTGACAATTTTTGGGGATACTTGGATTTTATTCTGGATTTCAAGCCTTCCTTTTTTTGTGCACATCATTCTGTTTGCTGAAAATAGAATGAGGCCTACAAAGAAAAGCGCATACTACCTATAGTCAAATATGGTGGAGGATCAAGATCTTTTGAGGTTGTTTTGCCATCTCTGGCCCTGGGTGCCTTGACTGTGTGCAATGCACTATGAAATCTGAAGATTACCAAAAGATTCTGGGTCGCAATGTAGTATGCAGTGATAGAAAGCTGGGTTTGAGTCCTAGGTCACGGGGCTTCCAGCAGGACACTGACCCCAAACATACTTCAAGAAGCCCCTAGAAGTGGATGGAAGCACAGCACTAGAGACTTCTGAAGTGGCCAGCAATGAGTCTGGATATAAATCCCATTGAACACCTGTAAAGAGATCTTAAAATTGCTGTTGGGAGAAGGCACTCTTCACATATGAGAAACCTGGGGCAGTTTGCAAAATAAGGCTGTGTGCGCACGTTGCGTAATTTTATGCGTTTGTGCTGGGGATGCAGGACGCATGCGTTTACGCTGCAGTGCCATACGCAGCATAATCTATGAAGATTGTGCATAATCCAACCGCACGTTGCATTTGAGAGCGCAGCGAATTGCATGCTGAAATTTTGATCAAAAAAGCAACATGTTACTACTTTCTTGCGCTTTGGATGCAGCTCCCACTCTGTCTATGGAAGAGGCAGCATCCAGAATGCATGAAATCGACATCTATTCTGCAGACACACTGCATCTATTACGCAGTGTTTCTGCAGCGATTTGAGGCGCACAGCCAAATCACTGCAGAATATTTGTCACGACAGTACGCCACGTGCGCGCACAGCCTAAGAGTGGTCCAAAATTCCAGTTGAGACATCTAAGAAGCTTGTTGATGGTTATATGAAATTATTGATTGCAGTTTATTCAAAAGGGTGTGCAACCAAATATTAAACCGAGTGGGCCAACAATTTTGTCCAATTTACACACACTACACACAAAGGAAACAAACATGACTATCACCAAACGTGAAATTTCATTCATTTTCTTTGAAAAATACTTTTATCTTCTGGCACAATTTCAAGGGAGCCAACACTTTTGCCATGACTATATAGAAACATATATAGGTATAAATATACATTGGCACCTTGGTTAACGAGAACAATCCGTTCTGGGACTGTGCTTGTTAACCAAGTTACTTGTTCAGCAAAGCAAGATTTCCCATAGGAAATCATTGCAATGCAGACAATGCATTCCACAACTTGTGCAATGTCCCATCCTGATCCCCTATTTTGCCATTCCACACACGCACAAACGCACACACATATTATTCTCACCTTACCTTCCATTCCATCGCCGGCCTCCTGGAACTTGCAGTTCGCCGGTACAAGATGTGTATCGGGTAACCATCACGATGAGGGAGGAACTTCCGCTGCCAGAGCGCTGACGTCAAAGGCCTTGACTCTGATTGGCCAGCGCGCTGCCTTTGAGTAGCGGCTGACAGCCGAAGTTCCTCCCTTGTCGTGATGGTTACCGATACACATCCTGTACCAGCGGACTGCAAGTTCCAGGAGGCCGGCGATGGAACGGAAGGAAAGGTGAGCATAATGTGTGTGTGTGTGTGTGTGTTTGTGCAAACTGCAAGAGCAGGTTAGAGCTCGGTGGATGTACGGAACCGGAAGTGTGTGCGGTATTTTGCTCATTCAGCAAAGCATGCTCTTAAACGGAGTTACAAATTTACAGCAAGCTTTGCTCGTTAGGCGAAATACTCGCTAACTGGGTTACTCGTTAAGCGAGGTTCCACTGTATATAATATTACATATACATTTGTGAGGTTAAACTCTTTGATCTTGCTTAGTAAGGGTCATCATGAGAAGAAAATAGGTGTACTCACTACTATATCTTTGATTGTTCATATTTCTAAAGTACTGAATACCACTTAGTGGTTGTTTTAGACTGGTTTCACACATCCTACTTTTCTTCAGTGTGTCGGATCCGGCGTGCTCCCGTACAGTGTACACAATACAATGCCGCGCGAGAACCTCCGGTCACGTGCTGTCATGTGACCAGGAAGTTGCAGCCCAGCCATTGTACTGTATGCACTGTACGGGAGCGCGCCAGATCCGACAAATTGAAGAAAAGCTGGATGTGTGAAACCGGCCTTAAAGTGATGGCTCCAAACACAAAGGTATGTTGGGAAAACTGAGGTTACCTTTCCCTTGTATTTCCTAGACTGCACAAATCTTAGTCTGCATTGCCTGAGTATTGTTAGACTCCAATCTGGATGACTTTATTGCCTAGCACTAGAGCCTTCACTGCTGTGTAGTCCTGTCATATGGATAAAGATTAACCTTTTAAAATCATTTTGACATTTAGAATAGAATAGCCTAGTTGCTGTTTTTGTATGTTTTTTTTTTTTTTCCATTGGTTTCATGCAAATAAAAAGTTGCTTTTTACCATACCAGCAAAAGCTCTGAGATCCCAGAAATCTCATGTACACAGACATCCTTACTTTTTTTTTTCCTGCCTGAAATGGTAAACTGCTGGTTATTTCTGTGCTCTTGAAAGAAGCTGCACATCAATTCTTTTGTTTTTTGCTGATTATTTTCACCAATGAAAGCAATGAGTGCAAAAACATGTGTTTTTTTTGCTGCATCAAACTACATTTATTTAAACATGTACTGTAGACAAATTACATAAAAAAAATGCAGCAAAAACGCAATGTGTGAACATAGCCTTAAGGGTGCTTTACACGTTGCGACATCGCTAGTGATGTCGAGCGCGATAGCACTTGCCCTCGTCGGGGGCACGATATGTGGTGATTGCTACCGTAGCGAACATTATCGCCACGGCAGCTTCACACGCACATACCTGTGCAACGACGTTGCTGTGACTGCCAAATAATCCCTCCCTCAAGGGGGAGGTGCGTTTGGCGTCATAGCGACGTCACCGCGACGTCACTGAGCGGCCGGCCAATAGAAGCGGAGGGGCGGAGATGAGCGGGACGTAACATGCCGCTCACCTCCTTCCTTCTGCGTTGCCAGTGGACGCAGGTAAGGAGATGTTCGTCGTTCCTGGGCGTCACACATAGCGATGTGTGGTGCCTCAGGAGTGACGAACAACATCGTACCTGCAGCAGCACTGATATTAAGGAAATGAGCGGCGTGTCAGCGATTTTTCACGTTTTTGTCCTCATTGATCGTCTCTCATTTGTGTTACACGCTGCGATGTCTGTAACGGCATCGGATGTGCGTCACTACCGACGTGACCCCGACGATATATCATTACCGATATCGCAGCGTGTAAAGCACCCTTTAGAGCGTCTGCAATTCACAGCCAACACTATCTATTACTAAATGCAGCCCTTTGTGCTTGTTCATGGTTTAGCCATGTTGTATGTACCATATAGACAAAAGATTAGGGGCACATGAAGGGCGTTTCTAAAATCAGGGGAACGCTACATATAATTAGGAAGTAGAGATGAGCAGACCCGTTAAAGTTTGGGTTCGGTGGGTGCAGCCGGACTTTAGGTTAAGTTTGGTTTGGGATCCGGACTTGGCCTGAACCCTAATTGGAAGTCACTAATTGAACAGTTCAGGTCTCCATCCACATACAGCCAGCCATAAACAGATCACTTCTGGGGGAGGGTGGGCAGAGTTTTCCTTTTCTCCCTCTTTTTTTTTTTTTTTTCTTTTTTTTTTTTCGTGTGTGTGTGTGTGTGTGTGTGTGTGTGTGTGTTTGTTGCAGACTACATCCGATCATGCTGTTTGCACGAGTGGTCAGCATACATAAAGCACCCAAACTCCGAGCTCTGTTTTGTTAGGTTTTTTTTGTAAAGTCTGTGTTTGGAATGAACACTGCACCTCGGGGTCACTCATCTCTACTATTAGGAAGCTATCTTTTCACAGTGACACAAGCTGGGCCAACATATCAACATATTAGGCACTTACATAGCATATTTGTGTAAAATATCATATGTTCACCTAGTTTTTTTTGTGCACATTCTGTGCCAAAGTCCACAAGTATTTGTTCATGTATTGCGTTTTTGCTTTGTTTTTTTTTTGTTTTTTTTATGTAAAATAAAAGCTACTTTTTACAGTACTGAGAGAAGCTATGAAGTTGCAAAAATCTCGTGCACACGCTTGTGTTTTTTTTCCATAACTGATTTGGCAAACTGATGTTTCTTTGAAATTGAAAACTGCAGCAGATGAATTCTTTCAGTATTTTTGAAATGTATATTCTTTCCCATATAAAGCAATGAGTAAGTGAAAACCATTGCTATCTGTTTTTGCAACTTTTTTTGTGAAAAAAACAAAATGCAGGTAAAGAAGGATGTAAAACCCATTTATTTTTTTCTTCCCACCCCCCCCCATCCTCCTCTTCCCCCCCCCCCCCCCCCCCCCCCCAAGTATAAACTATAATATATTGGTATTTTCACATGAGTATGACTGTTTCTTTTGACCCTGTACAGTTTAAATAAGTGATAATTAAATTTAATGAAACTGTAGGAGGGGAAGAAGCGCAATAGGGTCTTACCCGGTATGAGGGTAGAAGAGCAAAAAAGAGACACTCACCTGGTGAGGTTGTGCCAGTCACAACCCCCTCTGATGGCTTGTGAGTGTCGGGTGGTTTAGCAGCGGCCCCGGAGAAAAGTTTGTAATATATAAATGAAGCGAGAACCGGTTTAAAAGCCGTGCTAAAAACCACAGACGTTGTAGATAAAAAGATTTCCTTTAATTTTATAGTTCATCTATAGTTGAACTATAAAATAAAAGGAAATCTTTTTATCTACAACGTCTGTGGTTTTTAGCGCAGCATTTAAACCGGTTCTCACTTCATTTATAAATTAAATTTAATGATTAGACTAAACCATGCCAGAACAATGTGTAAAAGTAAACAATGCCCTACCAACTAATTTTTACCAATGTGTCAGAGTAGACAATGCCCTGCCAATTCAACTCCCCCTGTTGTCTTTCATAAACTCATGTACGCTTAGTTCACAGCTATGCTTCTCCCATGAATCCAGCTTTTTTTTGTTCATAATAGTCACTATTTTTTAAGTAATAACAAAACTTTTTCCCTTTTTGAACAATGTGATCTAGGTATCCTTTTATCCAAAATGTTTTATGGTTTCACATACGCCTGGCATCGGTGGCCTAACACCTTGTATTCCTCATGCTTGCAAGGTGGACGTAAAGTTTACTGTGGGATCCTGAACCAAAAATGTAGCAAAAAAACTGCAAAAAAAAAAGTTGTGAAACAGTGCATTTTGTCTGCAGCTTTTTTTTTTTTTTTTTTTTTTTTTTTTTTTACTGTCAAGAGATAGGTTTTTCACTTTGATCTAAAAAACAAAAACTTGGTGTATGCAAAATCACTCATGGGGTACTGGAGTGTGTTTACACCAAATTTTTGCTAACGATCCACCTAATTCCTAGCTGCAACTTTCTCTCATTTTTCAGCACATTACCGTATATGGTAAAATAAAAAACAACTTAAAAAAACTCATGGCTATGTCAACATAAAAAAATGGTTACTTTGTAAGACTAGGAGGAAACAATTTAATCAAGGAATACTAAAAATGTCTGTCTCTCAAAGTCACACAAAAAACTTAAATATACTTAGGTTTAGAGATTTGATATTTCTTGACCGTGCAGTCTTAGCAGCTGACACTTCTGTTGTGGGGTTTGTCAGATGCAATTTATTTGTTAAAGTTTTTCTTACTTTTTCAATTAGATTAGTTGACAGTGGTAATTTTCTGTACACCATCACTTTGTCTTGTTTTTTTTGTGATCACACAAAAATGTTACACTTTTCTTGCTATAAAAAACAAAAAAAAATTTAAAATATCACTCTTTTTAAAGCCTTGCTTTCAATATTGTTGCAAAGTATCAAAACAATGAAGCAAAAACCAAGACACTAAATGTGAACCAAGCGCAATTTTATTTTTCCCAAAGGCTTGTTTCCATGCTACATGCACCTATCTGGGCTTTTATCATCACTGATTGACTTTGGGCGTTTGTCACCTTGTAAATAATTATTTTGGTGTGACTTATGTAATGCAAGAGTATGATTTACCTATATAATCACCAGGTTATGCTAGTATAATTTAACAATGCATACAGTGCCTTGCGAAAGTATTCGGCCCCCTTGAATTTTTCAACCTTTTCCTATATTTCAGGCTTCAAACATAAAGATAAAAATTTTAATGTTCTGGTGAAGAATAAACAACAAGTGGGACACAATTGTGAAGTTAAACTAAATTTATTGCTTATTTTAAACTTTTTTAAAAAAATAAATATCTGAAAAGTGGGGCGTGCAATATAACTCGTCCCCTTTACTTTCAGTGCAACAAACTCACTCCAGAAGTTCATTGAGGATCTCTGAATGATCCAATGTTTCCTAAATGACTGATGATAATAAAAAATATAAGCAACCTGTGTGTAATCAAGTCTCCGTATAAATGCACCTGCTCTGTGATAGTCTCGGTGTTCTGTTTAAAGCGCAGATAGCATCATGAAGACCAAGGAACACAACAGGCAGGTCCGTGATACTGTTGTGGAGAATTTTAAAGCCGGATTTGGTTATAAAAAGATCTCCAATACTTTAAACATCCCAAAGAGCACTGTGCAAGTGATCATATTGAAATGGAAGGAGTATCATACCATTGCAAATCTACCAAGACTCAGCCGTCCCTCAAAACTTTCATCTCAAGATCTCCATGAAAAGTGTTGTTTAAAGTTTGCCACAAGCCACCTGAGAGACACACCAAACATGTGGAAGAAGGTGCTCTGGTCAGATGAAACCAAAATCGAACTATTTGGGTACAATGCCAAATGATATGTTTTGGTGTAAAAGCAACACAGCTCATCACCCTGAATACACCATCTTCACTATCAAACATGGTGGTGTCAGCATCATGGTTTGGGCCTGCTTTTCTTCAGCAGGGACAGGGAATATGGTTAAAATTGATGGGAAGATGGATGGAGCCAAATACAGGACCATTCTTGAAGAAAACCTGTTGGAGTCTGCAAAAGACCTGAGACTGGGACGGAGATTTGTCTTTCAATAAGACAATGATCACAAACATAAAGCAAAATCTGCAATGGAATGTTTCACAAATAAACGTATCCAGGTGTTAGAATGGCCAAGTCAAAATCCAGATCTGAATCCAATCGAGAATCTGTGGAAAGAGCTGAAAACTGCTATTCACAAACACTCTCCATCCAACCTCACTCAGCTCCAGCTGTTTGCAAAGGAAGAATGGGCAAGAATTTCAGTCTCTCTATGTGCAAAACTGATAGACACATACCCCAAGAGACTTGCAGCTGTAATCGCAGCAAAAGGTGGCGCTACAAAGTATTAACTTAAAGGGGACGAATAATATTGCACGCCCCCTTTTTTTTTATTTGTTTTTGTTTTTTTAAAAGTTTAAATTAAGCAATACATTTCGTTTAACTTCACAATTTTGTCCCACTTGTTGATTCTTCACCATAATATTATCATTTTTATCTTTTATGTTTGAAGCCTGAAATGTGGGGAAAAAGTTGAAAAATTCAAGGGGGCCGAATACTTTCACAAGGCACTGTATGACATGGCCTTCTTTTTCACTCATAACTATATACAAATAGCAGTAATATAGATTAATCTAGACCAGGGCTGAGTAAAGTGCGGCCTGCAGGCCACATCTGGCTGTTCCACTCTGGCCCGTGGACTGCACCATGCCATTCATGGCCACTGCTGCCCGCCACCCTATGTTCTGTTAATTGCAGGGTGCGGATAGCGGAAAATACATTAGAGGAGAGGCTGCCAACCCCTTCTTCCACCAATCAGCGTGTGAGACGGCTGTGCGGAGGCTCAGTGCAGCTCAGCAGCATGGGAACTGGAGAGGGGCGAGTATGTTTGTTTTTGTTTTGTTTTTTTAGTTTTTTTTTTTTCATTAATGTATGAGCTCGTACTGTATATAGGGAGCTAAGTGGGCCACATGTATATAGGAGGCTATGTGAGGCTCATAATATAATATATAGGAAGCTATGTGGGGCACATGTATATAGGAGGCTATGTGAGGCTCATAACATATATATGCCTTATTCTGTCTGTCTGTCTGTCTGTCTTGCTCCAAAATTGTGTCCTTACGGTGACACAAAGCTGATTGGCCGCTGGGCTCGCCATGGCCCCGCACGGATTGGCCGCTCGCCTCGCCTCCGCCCCCCACGGATTGGTCGCTCGCCTCGGCCTGGCCCCGCCCTCCGCATGTTTTGACCGCTGGCCCCGGCCCTCCGCACGCATCGCCAGACATAACCTTGCGCTGCTGGGATCGTGACGGAGCCGGTGCCGGTGAACACTGGTAACCATTATACACATCGGGTAACTAAGGTCCCTTAGTTACCCGATGTGTATCATAGTTACCAGCATACACCAGCTCCGTCAGGATCCCAGCAGCGCCAGACATAACCTTGCGATGCTGGGATCTTGACTGAGCCGGTGAACGCTGGTAATCATTATACACATCG